>NC_081561.1:71681534-71945671 GCF_022355385.1 Mustela nigripes | reverse complement strand
TAAACATATATTTTTATCCCCAGGGGTACAGGTCTGTGAATCACACAATGGAATACTATGCAGCCACCAAAAGAAATGAAATCTTGCCATTTGCAACAACATGGATGGAACTAGAGCGTATCATGCTTAGCGAAATAAGTCAAGCAGAGAAAGACAACTATCATATGATCTCCCTGATATGAGGAAGTGGTGATGAATAAAATTTTTAAAAAATTCTTGGAAAATGGGGTCAGGGCTTTCTAAGTGCTGTTCATATACGACTGTTAGAGCAATTTGTTTGTGAACTATTATCCCCACTGCCGGTTTCTTTCCTTCAAATGGTTCATTCTCCATTGCTACTGAAATTCTTTTGCTGATATGCAGATTATATTACATCACTCCTCCACCTTACAGATTTTATCGGCTCTTCTTTGCCTATAGCACAAAGTCCAAATGTCTTATCATGGCATATAATTAAGCTTGCTCATGATTTTACCTCCGCTCTCTTTATAGTCACATTTTCTGCATCTCCCCCTGCTCTTTCTCTGCACTCAAGGACCCAGCTACTTGCAGGTCCTCAAATACATCCTGAAGTGGTATACCTTAGATATATTGCAGGTTTGTTTCCAGACCCCTTCAATAACGTGAGTACCACAAGAAAGCTAGTCCAATAAATTTGTTGGTTTCTCATGCACATAAAAGTTACGGTTATACTATATTGTAGTCTATTAAGTTTGTAATAGCATTATGTCTTTTAAAAAGTACATACTTTAATAAAAAACATGTTATTGCTAAAGAATTCTATCATCTGAGCTGTGAGTGAGTTATAATCACCGATCACAGATCACTGTAACAAATGTAATAACAATGAAAAAGTTTGAACTATTGCAAGAATGTATAATAATTTTGTGTTGCTTGAACTATTGTGAGAATTACCTAAATGTGACACAGAGACATGAAATGAGCAATGGTGTTGGAAAAATGATGCCAGCGGGTTTGCTTGATGCAAACTTTGAATTCGTAAGAAGCACAATGTCCACAAAGTGCAGTGAAGTGAAGCACAACAAAATACAACAAGATACATTTCTTATATCTTTATAAAAATAGCTTTCTAAGCACTACATGCAGATCAGTCATTTTAATCCCCAAGCAACTCTTTGAAGTAAATACTGTTATTTCCATTTTGTAGAAATGAGAAAACCGAGGCACAGAGTATTGAGTACTTAACTGATGGCCACTCAATATGTGTCAAGCTAGAGTCAGGATTTGAACCCAGCCATTCCAGTCACAGAGTTAGTGTTTTTTCCTCTTCTTTCCACCCACATTTGCCTGACACAGCTCAATTCATTCTCCAAGGTCTAGCTTTTAGTTTCATTGCTTTCTTGAATTGTATTTGACCCCTCTACCCCAGAGTGATTATTATCCTCTGGGCCACTACTGTTCTTTAAATATTCTTCAAAAATACAGTTATAAGGCTATAATACATATGCTATAATTAATGATTTACATGATTCCTCTTAATTCAGATAGGGTTCTAAATCTTATTTTTTTTAAAACTCAGTGTGAAACACTGTGTTTTATTTGTGAATAAATGAATGAATAAGTAATTAAATGAACATCTTTTTTGAAAAGTTTGTTTACTTAAGCAATCTCTACATCCAACATGGGGCTCAAACTCATGACTTTGAGATTAAGAGCTGCATGCTCTCTCAACTATCGCCAGGAACCCAGAACATCTTTTAATTTAATCAATGGTACGTACATAGCCCTTTGCTGAATTCAATACCGTTATAAATATTCTAGGATAGCTGGGTGATAGAATGAGAGGCGATTTCTTTCTTTCTTTCTTTCTTTCTCTTTTTCCCTTTCTTCTTTCTGTTTCCCTTTCTCTCTCTCTCTCTCTCTCTTTTTTTTAAAGATTTTATTTATTTATTTGACAGAGATCACAAGTAGGCAGAGAGGTAGGCAGAGAGAGAGAGAGAAGAGGAAGCAGACTCCTTGCTAAGCAGAGATCCCGATTTGGGGCTCGATCCCAGGACCCTGAGACCATGACCTGAGACGTAGGCAGAGACTTTAACCCACTGAGCCACCCAGGCGCCCCTCTTTCTTTCCCCTTCCTTCCTTCCTTCCTTCCTCCCTTTCTTCCTCTCTTTCTTTGTTTCTCTTAACTGCATGCAATCACACTTTTTCTGAATAAAAAGAAAACATGGATTATTTAGATTAATTTTTAAAATCTAGGGGAGCTAAGACAACAATAATAAAACCTTGCATGTATAAAAACAATATCCTGAATTAAGAAAGATGTTCTGTTTCCTCTTTAAAAAATGACATACCTTCATCAAGATATAAGAGATATTAAAATACACAGTAAAAATACCAAATGTCTCACTTTATTTTAGAATATATGAAGTGTTAGGGAAGAGTTATGCCTTTATTTTCTACATTAGGCAACATAGTCTAGAGTGGACTAAAGTTCAGCTGCATTTCTCAGGTAGAGGTGATGTGGTGGACTTGACCTGGAAAGGTGCTGGCTTGAATTATAATGGAGCTTCCACAGTGGTTCCCCGTTTCATCTTGCCTACTAGGGGTGATTTTAGGATAAGTAGTTTCTGGCTTAGAATGTATAGCTTCATAGATCAAAGGCAACCCCTTTGAGCTGCGTCCAGAAACACCCTGGTCGCCAGTGCGAGCTGTGGTGCATGGATGTTAATACGATCCATCTGGCTGAGACCCTTAAGCGAACAAGCTGCTGCTGCATTTTATTTTATAGTACCAGAAACGATCCCGGGGCTTTCACGGCAGCCTCTGCTCTATCACACTCCTGTAATAGGCTGGAAAACACAAAAATTATGGGTGAGACATTCTGCATAAAAAGGGAAGTTGTAAATCAGTAAAAAAAAAAAAAAAAAGAGACAGACTGGGTTTTTGTTATTGTATTGATTTGCAGGTATCACAGGATTTAACTTTTAGCAGTGTGATGCATGCTGGGTATGTGTTAATGCACCAAGAATGGTTCATAGTCCAAGGAGGAAACTGCTTTTTTTTTTTTCTTGAGGTTCATTTTTGACATTTGGTATATTAAAGGCAAACAATATGTTCCAGAGATAGTTGATATTTACCATAGACATTTAGTTGCACAGTTTAAATATTATGGCATTTCTAAGCTAATACAAAATAAATTTTCACTCTTTTAGTAGATACTGCCAGCACACTGTGTGGGTGCTCAGAAATCAATTAAAAATAAAATGCAACCTATTTTAGGATTCTAGTGCCTCGCCGCACAATACATTGTTTTCATGAGAACAGAAGTGTCAAGTTTTTCTAAGTTAAAGCATGGTGTTTTTAAATGGGAAAGGCAGTATGTAAGTAAATACTTTCAAAATACATTCTTTATTTTTTGTAGAATTTTGTCAAGTAAAAGTTCCTAGAAGGATATTTGTTTCTTGTTCAGGTGGGATCATGTTTACTGGATAGGAGCTTTTCTCTCATTCTGTTGCTTCTGTCTAGAATGTTACTCCTTTTCTCTTTATCCTATTAAATTTGTTTATTCTTTCAAACTTGTCTCACCTAAATGTACCCTCTTTCTGAAATATTCCCTTATTTTCCAAGGCCTACATAACCATTTCCTCCATTGACTTCATATTCATAGATGTGGAAACTCTTAACATTCTGAGATAGTTGTATAGATGTATACCTGCTCTTCTAAAGTACGAACAACTTGAAAGTAGAACCTGTCTTCAGTACCTGTCTGGGTCAGAGTAGAGGCTCACTTGATAACTTGTAGTTGTATTTACCCATACGGAACAAATGTGCCGACCTGCTCTAATTATCTATGTTTATATACAAATTCTTATGATTTTTCAGCGCTGAATAATCTGGAGGAAGAAGGAGCATTTGTATCATGGGCAGTATGGTTCCACTGTGGTGTTGAGTGGATAAACTTGACCCTAGCACTATGTTGTGCCATTTTTAAACCACGTAAATTTCATAGATACATATATGGTTCATATAGAGTACATATGGGAGACCTACATTTTCATTTCTTCTCTGCCTCTCCTTAGAGCTGTGTATTATAAAACAGCTCCCTGAAGGTAGAGGGACGTTTTCTTTTTCAAACAACACATGAGGATGTTTCCTCCAAGGAAGAGAGTTAAATTGTCAGCTGGAGAAAAACAAGAAAAGCCAGTAAAGTAACAAATAGTGCACAGGAAGAGAGTTATATTGTCAGCTGGAGAAAAACAAGAAAAGCCAGTAAAGTAACAAATAGTGCACATTCTTCCTAGACAAGAAGCTGTAGAGAAAAAGGAGATTAAAAGGAGGTAGGACTTGGTCCTACCCTCGGATGGCTTTTGGTTTACTTTCCAGACATAAGGCAAGGGTCTTACCTAGAAAGAAATTCCTGTTCTGGTGGTGGTCATGCTGGTGGCGGTGCTGATCTTTCGATTTTTCGCTGCAGACTGCCTTCCTACCAGTTGCCTAAGCTGTTTTTTTCCAGGGGTATTTTAGTACCTGCTAGCTCTTCCCTTTGTCATGCAAACGGCACAAGGGTTTCTAGCTCAGAGTCATGCAGTGAAAACGCAGGCAGAAAATCTCCTCATTAGGTTCATATCACCTTCCCTAAACAGTAAAATGATTATATAGGCTTAAAGATAGGACGAGATTGTTGGGAGGGGGCTACCCAGGGATTTTATTCATCCTATCCTGGATTTCACATAAGTGAAACGTAAAGGGAATAGTGAAGTCAGAACGACTCTAAATCTAAGACTTTTATTTATCAAATGTGAAAGAGACAAAATGTTCTGTTTAAAGACAAGTGGCTCTGGCTGATAGGTAATCCAAATAGTCAATCTAAAGTATGAAAAAAGTCGCCCTTCTGGTTCATTGCAGCTGTCTTGATGTGGTACCATCTCTCCCCTCTGTTCCCGACCTTGCCAACAATGCACTCCAATGACTGTGGCAGCCCTAGGATCTGAGGCAGGTGGAAGAGGGAACTCATCTTTCTGGGCCATCGTATAGTTAATTATATGAAATGTTGCTGTGACAGCCTGTAACACATCTATTTTGGGGGTTAGATTTGTTCTTAAATATTTGAACATTTTTATTTAGAGAACAGAGTTTTATGAATGAAAGTAGTTAACAACAGCATCTAGGTCTCTGTATCTGTACCTAGAGAAATGAGAACGAGCTCTTTTGACTGTCACTGATAAAACACTCTGTGTCTCTTCTGTGGGAACTTGCAAACACCCTGTCCAGGATCAGCCACATAGCTCAGAAAGAGTTCTCATACCTGGTCCTCCATCAGGGAGGAGCTGACGTGACACAGTGGACTGGATGAGTGTGAGGATCCGTCCCTCAATAATGTCCTGTGCTGCTGGGCCCTAAAGAATTTATTCTGAACTAGGAGTTAAGCTACTCAATTTAGACTTGGTCTAGAAAAAGGAGGAAGATGATGATAGTGAGGTGGAGAAAAAGAGAGGAGGAAGGGGGAAGGGAGAAAGAGAGGAGCAAAAGGAGGAGATTCTAGAAATTGGTGCTATGCAACAAGACCATGTTCAGGACTTCTCAAGGTGAACCCCCATCCTCTGTGTCCTGACGACTGTTGAGGTAAGCATCTTAGAGTTATGTTCTATTAGAAGGCAAGCACAGGTTCAACCTTGGGGTATGGAGTGCCTCCAAAATCCTTTGCCATTACCCCCTCATTACCTGATTAAAGGCAAGTCCATTCATCTTCTTGAACCTCAGTTTTATTTTAAACCCACAAAGTAGGATAACTACAGAATTGTTGCGATGATCAAGTGCTGCATTATTTATAACAAAGGTTCACAATCCAAAAAGCATTGATTACATGTAATTATAATAATAACATATTAGGAAGAATTCACATTGATGACTTTAAGGCATTTGGTTCAAGTACTTTGAGGATATGTCTCAACACCTCAGAAAAATGCAATGACATAATATTGCCTTTCTGTGATGTGCAAACTAAGGGACTTGGAAGCATTGTTCAAAAGAAAAACTAATTTTGCTTTGCTATGAGATTGGATCCCCAGGACAGAAATATAAAGGAACTTCTCCCAAATTGCAACTGATAGGCACTGGAAAGAGAAATTAATCCCATTTTAGAAGGCAGCTATGCTCACCACTATACCACCAAAGCTGCACCCATTTTAGATTTATAGCCCCATAACAACAATATTAGGACTGAAGTGCCAAAAGTTTTGAAGGTAAAATGTCTATGTTCTGAAATGCTTAATGATATTTCCTGCATAAACTGGAAAGAATATCAGTTCAGAGGAAAATAACAAAATGTACAAAAAGGAATATGTGAAATATTTCTTGCAGGTGCAAGATTCATGATGTTTCCTGTTGTTCATTCAAATATTTCTTATGGAGAAATACTCAGAGAACAATAGATGACAGTGAAGAAAAATCAACGACAATGAGATTCCCAGTCACGGCTGCTTCGCTTTAGTCTGGATTGGGAGGGACTGGAGTCTTTATTATTTAAAATTTACGGATTAAGAAAATAGTATAGGAGATTTTTGAAAGACGAAACTGGCGCTTCTTTCTTGCAGGACTTCTTGAACAAGCTCAAGACCCAGCGACATTCATGCAGTCCGAAAGTGTTACACTTTTTTTATGCAAATGGCTCGAAAGTATTGTCAATACTCTCATTTCCTATCGATGATACTTTTCCAAAGATATCTTAAGAGCATCTGCTAAACTCTTTTCTTGAGAATATTCTCTTGCTCTGAAAAAAATCGGCGTGGCCCACCGAAAACCCCAGCAGTCACCCCATCACTGGTCAGGAGGTCAGGGAGCAGTAGGAACTTGAAGCGCTCTTCCGTCAGTGTGGACGCAGAATGAGGCAAGTTAGTCTCACCTGTCTTTGTAGCTTTCCTTGGTCTTTCCAGAAAAGGTTTTGGTTGATAGTTAATCCAAATATCCAAACTAAAATATGAAAAAAAAAAAAAAATCCCCTGTCTGGTTCATCGCAGCTATCTTGCTGCAATAGCTCTGCCCCCTCTGCTCCCTACCTTGCTGCCAACACACTTCATCCACTGTTGTACCCTGGGGATCTTAGTGCATTAAGGATGCAGGTGGAAGAGAGAGCTCATCTTTCTGGGCTATCTTCTCCCACACCTTCCAGAACTAATAGCCATATTACTCTGTCTGTCTATCCATCCTACTCTTCCTATTTTTATCTACCCTGGGAACTGGACTTGCCCTGTCCTCCCCACCAAGTGTTACCCAGACCACCTTCCACCCTTATGTGCTCCCCAGCTCAGTAAACAGAAAAGTCACTCATTGCTTTTTGGCAATTACCGAAAAAAAAAATCGGATAATTTTTTTTTTTACAGTTGAACAAAGGAAATGTTTGGCAAATTCTCCTTAATATGTAGGAATAAATCTTGCTCAGAAGAATTGCAGGCAGTGTGAGAGTTAAGAGATATTGAGTCCTTGATATGACACTTTTGGGTGCCCATGAAGGCAGGAAGGACTGCCAGAGCAGAGGACTGGAGGTCGGCCATGCATGTTGGCTCTTGGATTGTGCGTGTTCTTGCCTGTGCCACCTAGGAGCTCTCTCGTGTGGGAAACATTAAAAATGGGGAAGGAAAAAAATCAGATTTAACTTCCTAATTTGTAATACTAGCTCACATATGATGTGAGAAGTAGTGGCTGATACAAAGACGTCCCACACAGAGGTGTCATGCTCAGAAAACAACCCTCCAGAGGATGGGCTATAATGGTCAAAGGTGGTCCCAGACTAGCATCACCTGGGAAGGTGAGAAACACAAATTCGTGGGCCTTGACTCAGACCTCTTGTATTGGAAACTCTGGGGATGGGGCCCAGCATTCTGTGTTTTGCCAAGACTTCCGGGTTAGTTTGGTACAGGCTAAAGTATGAGAACCAGTGATGGAGAGGGAAGTACCTGTACTTTGCATAGGAAGATATGATGAAACTCACAGCTGCACTACAATTTATACCCTAAGTTGTTTTAGAAACATTTTAGGTAGCTATCCTCATTTTGAATTACTTTAAGTCACAATCTGAATCTCTTTATTTAGCTCTACAGTAGACTCATGGTATCAGATGCAGAGTTGTGAGGAAATGTCAGGTAATATACATGAAGAGACTATTTAACACTGAAAAGAAATATGACAATATCAGATAAATATTTCCTCCCCAGTTTCTCTCTTTTCTTCCTTCCTTTCCCTGCTTCTTTCTTCCACTTCTCTCTTTTCCTTCCTTTCTCCATTCTTTCATTCCATATTCCCGTTTTCCCTTTCTTTCTTCCTTCTGTGTTTTTGCTATACATGTGTGCGGCCTATAGTTCCTTGGTTTTAAATGAACCCTAAATGCTCCAAGGATTGAATTAATTTATACTCCATTAATTATTGTATTTATGAAAAAAATAAGAAAAATTATTTGGTCTTCCAAATATGTTTATTCACCATAACCCTTACTAAAGAATTTTTTTTATGAGTCTGAGTGTGAGTCAGCACTATTTGGGTTAAACTGCACTATTATCTTTTAAACAAAACATGGTTTTTAAATTATGTGAAAAATTTCTTGGGAAAAATAAATTTCCAATTTGGGGAAAGAATGTTGGATGTTCTAATTCCAAACACTGCTGAGTTTATGTCACTGTTGATATGAAATAGTTGGTGCTTCATCAATTTCAGGGTGCAGATAATAATAAAGGAATATCCATGAACTGCTTTTTTTGATTTATGAAATAGATAATGCCATTTGATATTGTAAAATCTAATGTTATGCCTGACCTGAAATGAATAGACAGAACACCAATAATAAATGAATCCCAGAAATAATTTATATATATATGTGTGTGTGTGTTTGTGTGTATATATATATATATATATATATATATATATATACACATATATCTCATATATATATGTATATGAAACAGAATTAGTGTCTCATTTCACAAGTCTGTCTTTTCTTTGAAAGACACTGTAATATAATTGAAAGAATATGTGGTTTGGAATTTAATAGGCTGGCACTTGAATAGCAGCCATACCTGTGGGCAACTAGCTTGTGGGCAAATTACTTTACTTTAATGATCATCAGTTTTTTCATTAATAATCAGATAAGTAATATGACTCTATGAAACTATAGTAAAAATTAAATTAAAAATATGGAAATTATTGCAGCAGCCCCATATTAATTTATGGGTTCCTTTTAAAAGTGATGAAAGTCACTCATCCTCCAGATATATTTAAGAGCAGAGGAGTCACACATATGAAATACTATATGAAATAATATGAAGTATTAATAAATACTACAGAGTAGTTTTGATTCCTAGTTAATGACAAATGATGATAGAAAAATGAAAATGCTGATGAGAAAATTGGGATTTGGGTCTAGAAAAAGCCAAGAAATTTACCTCTGAATAAACAAGTTGTTTAGTAGAGTAGAGACATAACATGTGCATTTCATGAATGAAGCAGTAATGACCCATTGGGATATTGCTTGCTCAGTTAGGTTACATTTTAAATTATTGAATATATAGAAAAAAAAAGTATTCAGTTTCAAAAATATATAAAGCGATAAAATCAGTTCTAAGTAAGGCCATTAAGTTATATTGACCTTGAATGCTTCATTGAACTGAGTTAAGGAGCTGTATCCAGTCATGTGAAAGGGATTTTCCTTTTTAATTGTTAATGAGCAGTTCTACCATGACAAAGCAAGGCTGCTCCTCGTTTAATTGGCTCATGTCTTGCTTGAGAAATCAAAGTACAAGTTTCTAATCCTGTTCTTTATCCCTAGCTTACCATTAAATTCTCAGCCCTTACCTCTTCTTCCTGAGTTTCCTGCCTCTTTACTCCTCTTGTACTATCTTCACTACTTGAATTCCTCTATATTCCTTAGGCACTCTTCTAAGAAACCCTTTTCTATTATCATCTCACCCCCTTAAATTGGGCAGAATATCTCTGATCTTTGAATCCCCATGGATTTCATAAATGCTACTTTGTTTGGTAACTACTTAAGCCTGTGGCCCTGTGAGCCCTCTAGAGAATCTTTCTTTGGCATCATCATCTGCAGTTTCTAGAACAGAGCCTAGCACAGTACCTGCTACATGTAAATGTGCAGAGTTAAATTGTTCTAGCAAAGTTGGGAGGTGTTGTGGGCAACATGACATAGCTTGGGATAATTTCTAGAGCAAGAGCCAGAGTCAGCTCGCATGTTTGACTGAGTAAGCCATTTTGGCTATAAAGATAAAGCCACACATGCAAACAATTTGCTTCATCACAAAACTGTTTCATTTGTTCCATGTATATTTATGCAAAACCTACGCACTTCCTCCCCTATTTTATTTTTTTTAAAGTTAGGGCCAAGTATACGCTGGCCTGGGAAATACAGCTTTCATGTGATTTTGTTTTTTTCTGGAATGGACACACTGACGCAAAACAATACAATACAAAAAGTCAATTGATAAGATGCAAACTTGAAATGTAGCATTTTCAAAACGCTGGAATAGAACAATACCACTTTTAATGTGCACACTTATCATTATTTTAATTTTTTGTTTTAATTTCTATACTCATGAGACAGTCCTATAATGAAATACCCACTATAGTAATCTAATACTTTTCACGGTGTACACATAGATGTTACTTCATTAGAACCAAAGTTTAAAAAGTGTGATGAACAACGGTCTTCTTCACAGAACAAATGTTGATTTGAATTGATTCCAATTTATTACTTGAAAAACTAACTTTTAATTGTTTTTAACCATGAAAGTCTAAATAAGATTTTTATCTAATGGCTATAAATTCCTCAAAAACATCGTAAGAGAAATTCTCAAATTTGATGCATGTATGTAGTTGAGTAAGTGATATTACTTAACTACTCATGAATGCAACTGAAGAATAAAGAAAAAAATCTTTTGAGCTATTGTTTTCATTTTCCTTGGGTAAATACTCAGGAAGAGTATTATTGGATCATATAGTATTTCTATTTTTAATTTTTTGAGGAACCTCCACAATGTTTTCCACAGTAGCTGTACTGATTTACATTCCCACCAACAGTGCACAAGGGTTCATTTCTCTCTACATCCTCACCAACACTTGTTATATCTTGTCTTTTTTATTTTAGCCATTCTGACAGGCATGAGGTCATATCCCATTGTGGTTTTAATTTGCATTTCCCTGGTGATGAGTGACATTGAGCATCTTTTCATATGTCTGTTGGCCATCTGTATGTCTTCTTTGGAAAACTGTCTACTCAGGTCCTTTGCTCATTTAAAAAAAAATTTTGGTGTTTCTATTTTTGCTGTTGAGTTATGTAAGTTATTTATATGTTTTGGTACTAACTCCTTATCAGATATATCATTTATCATCATATATCAGCAAAGATACTTGTGCACGTATCTTCTCCCTTTCCATAGGTTTTCTGTTTTGTTGATGGTTTCCTTTGATGTGCAAAATTTTCATTTTGAGATAGTCCCAATTATTTATTTTTACTTTCATTTCCCTTGGCTTAGGAGCCATATCTAGGACAATATTTCTATAGCTGATGTCAGAGAAATCACTGCTTGTGTTGTCTTCTAGGATTTTTATGGTTTCAGGTCTCATGTTTAGTTAGGTCTTTTATCTATTTTGAGTTTATTTCTGTGTATGGTGTTAGAAAGTAGTCCAGTTTCCTAAGTGTCCAACAGCAGACAAATGGAGAAGGAAAATGCAGTGTAGGAATGTATGTGTGTGTATATATATATATATATATATATATATATATATATTTCATAGTTATAAAGAAAGATGAGATCATGCCATTTGAGACAACATGGATGGATTTAGAGGATATTATGCCAAGTAAAATAAGTGAGATGAAAAAGTTAAACACGATATGATTCCTTTCATAAATGGAATATTAAAAAATGAATAAACAAAGAGCAGAATTAGAACTATAAATACAGAGAACAAATTGATGGTGTGAGGCAGTGGGTAAATTGGGTGAAGGGGAGTGAAGCCTCCAGGTATGGAATGAGTAAGTCATGGGAATAAAAATCAGAGACTAAGTAATACAATCAATAATATTGTAACAATGTAATGGGAGAGATAGTAGCTATATTTGTGGTGAACATAACATAATGTATAAACTTGTCAAAAAATTTGATTTCTTATATCCAGTTAACTTTTCAAAAGTAATGAGACAAATTAAAGTAGACACATATTAAACATGATTCTTGCGCTATGGTCCTCCCTCCCTCAATGTATTTCATTTGCTCTACTAACTCTGGACAGCCGTGGTGCACCAGGGAGTTCTGTCATGCGTCTCTCGGTTTAGAGGAAGATAAATGAACAGAGTTGTCCAAAAGACAAAAGAGCCAAAAGAAAAAAAGTAATACAGATCGTGCTATTTTTATATGTATAACCTAGACTACAGAATTTGTTTTGTTTTTGTTTTGCTTTTCTTCAAAATTATCAGGAAATACTGAGGTGATCTTTAAATGTATTTCACCATTTTGGCGAAAGGAAAACCTAGATTCATGGCAGATAAAGATGTGATAAAAATTAGCTGATCCTTCATACAATCTCAAAAAAGAAATTACAGAAGATGAATAAAAATTATTTTTATTTATGAATTGAATTTAATAAATAAAATTACAAAAACAGCCTCTTAAAATATCGTTTTCCTTTTTTTTTTAGTTTTTCTTTTAATTTTCCATTCTTTCTTATCCTACATATCAAAGCTTTATGATAATTAACTCCAGGAAGATATTGTGGGGTTTTAGATGAGACGCTCTTTTAAAATGGTCTAACATAGAGAAAATTATCTGAACAGTGAAGGGGAGAGTTGTGACCTGATTTTATGTTACTAAAATATGGTTTGTTCCTGAGAGATTTATAAGAGCAAAGAAGAGATCAAGGATTCCTTCTGAATGTTTGAGGTTCAGTAAACACCAAATTATTACTTTCCCAACAAATTTCTATTTTTTCAAAAAGCCTTTAAGATTAGAAAGTGAAATTTAATCTGTTTGAATTATTGTCATTTGTGTCAGCAAAAAATTATTTTCCAAAGCTAGTTTATGTTCTTGAAGCAATTTAGGTTACAGTATGGGGAAAGGAAAGAAGGATGAAAGGAGAGAAAACATTGAAAAAAAATTTTTTTTAAGATTTTTATTTATTTGACAGAGAGAGAGAAATCACAAGTAGGCAGAGAGGCAGGCAGAGAGAGAGAGAGGGGAGGAAGCAGGCTCCCTGGGATCATGACCTGAGCGGAAGGCAGAGGCTTTAACCCACTGAGCCACCCAGGTGCCCCGAAAACATTGAAATTTTTAAAATAATGTTTAATCTCAGCTTAACAAATGAATTCAGCACTATGCTTAATGTAATTCCTTTATTAAATAAATGCAAATACATTAACTACATTTTGCACAAAGAATATATTTATTAACCGTTGAAATTTTTTAAAATACCTACTCCCTTTCTATAAACTGATTATAAAATGCTAAAATAAATATTTAGAATAATATAAAAGAATCAGCTTTTATGTGTTTCTTAACTACTTTGGAATCAGTGATAAAGAAATACTGACTCGGGATAATAAACTTTAATATTTGGTTATTTGAGCTACATTGATGACTCTTATTTTCCTTCCTCATTTTTATTTACCAGGTGAAGAGCAATGTCTATGCATTTAACAACTGCAGAGATGTGATAGTGACCTATCAACATACATAGTTATGTTTTTATACTACTGCAAAATCAAGAACATTATTTTCAAGATCTAATTTTTTAAAAAACCTGCTGAAACTAAATAGGACACAGCAGTTAAAAACACTCAGACTTCTCAAGGAATCAATACTTCAGTTAAAGTAAGGCTTTTGGATATCTTGATGTGTCATGCACTGTTTTATAACTGTTCTTGTCATATAATGTCAGCCACATATATTCTACCTTTCTGTTTTAATATGCATCTGGAGTAGAATTTTTTCTTTTTATTTCTTTTTCTTTTTTTTTTTTTTTTTTTTTTTTTAGAGAGAGAGAGAGATACAGAGCACAAGCACAGGCAGACAGAGTGGCAGGCTAGAGGCAGAGGGAGAAGCAGGCTCCCTGCCGAGCAAGGAGCCTGATGTGGGACTCGATCCCAAGACGCTGGGATCATGACCTGAGCTGAAGGCAGCCGCTTAACCAACTGAGCCACCCAGGCGTCCCTGGAGTAGAATTTTTTCTTAATAAGAGAAGATTTCTTTTCCTTTATTGACAAGAAGACTGGATAGTTCTTTTGAAATAGCTGTTCTTCAAGTTGTCATTTCCATTTTGGATTTATAGTACCCAAAGTAAACACATATGATCATTCCTATGTGATCGTCATATTTTTGCATTTCATTTCTCAAAGTGTTACCAGGACTGCTATCTAATTTGACTCACTCTGTAGGTACAAATCTTAGAATTATTTATTTTCAAGGATCACAGTGAGAGTTAACCATAGAGCTGGGATTAGAACTATGGCATATCTCGGCTCCAGGTGTGGCCCTCAGACCACATTATCTTCCGTGTAAATTAAGGAATATGAAAGAATTTCATGAAAGGTCAGACTGAAACTAATGAAAGCAAGGAAATGCCAATTGCATCAGTGAGTAATGTAGTGAATGCGTCGTAGAACACATACTGTTTCCAGAAGACACTTTGTACATGATCTGCTGCAGCTTTCATCTCAGCCTTTGTTTAAGACCATGTTCTCAATATAATGCTTTTGATTAATACTTAAATATTCAGAATTTATAGAGGTATTTCAAGGTACCAGGTTAGGGTGAGTGGCATATGAATTATAATATTATATTTTACTAATGAAATATTTATGTGCAGAATCAATGGGGAGCCTTTAAACAAAAGTGATGCTTGGGGCTCATTCTTTTATTAATTGAATGAGAATCTCTTGTTAAAAAGATTCTAAGGTGATTCTGAGAATTTGAAAGGATTGGGAATACCTGACTTGCTGCAGCAGCTTGTTAAGACTATTGAGCAATATTTGTTATTTATATTCAAAGCTCTGACTGTAGTGTCCAGCTCATGGTAGTTGCTCAGGAAGAGTTCTGTATTGAATTTTATGTTACGTTTGTTGAGAATACCTGTATTATCTCAATGAATACTGTAACCAAGTTTCTGGAATACAAGACAAAATTACTATACAAATAGGTAGAACTCAATTTGAGTATTGACCCTTAGAGTACTGCCTGCACATTAATCATGGCAGTATACCCGTACCCAATGCTAGAGGGGCCAAACAGTTGGAATTATGGACTTGACCTTTGGTTTTTAAAAACTTGTTATTAATTGGGAAGACAGAACAGTGCATTTTGATTAGAGTGAACTTGAATTAACTAAGGATTTGTAGTAATGAAGATAACTATTCATGTTGTTTTCACTAGGTTTTATTTTTTTTAAGATTTTATTTATTTGAGAGAGAGGGAGCAAGCAGGGGGAGGGGCATAGGGAAAGGAAGAAACAGAGAATCTCAAGCAAATACCCCGCTGGGCATGGGACCTGACACGGGCCTTGATCTCCCAACCCTGTCATGACCTAGCTGAAATCAAGAACTCAACTTATTGAGCCACCCAAGTGCCCCTGTTTTCACTATTATTTTTTTTTAACCCTCTAGGTAATGATTATTTTAAATAAAATTTATTTTTATTTTTTTATTTTTTTTAAAGATTTTATTTATTTATTTGACAGAGAGAGATCACAAGTAGGCAGAGAGGCAGGCAGAGAGAGAGAGAGGAGGAAGCAGGATCCCTGCTGAGCAGAGAGCCCTATGCAGGACTTGATCCCGGGACCCCGAGATCATGACCTGAGCCGAAGGCAGTGGCTTAACCCACTGAGCCACCCAGGTGCCCCTAAAATTTATTTTTAATTGTGTTAGTAATATGTTCCCATTACAAGTCAAATAATACCAAAAAGTAATTGTATAATTTTCCCTAGGTCCAATCTAGTTTCCTCCCCAGATGCATACCCTTCTCACTTCTAGACCCTCTTCAATGCACTTATACATATATGTATGTAATTTTCATTTTGTTTAATTTTTATATAAGTTATATAAGTTACAAAATATCTGGTATGTTGTGAAACTTGCTTTTTGCATTGTGCCATTGACAGTATAGGTGGAGCTACACTATTCTTTTTAACTTTCACATAGTATTCCATATATGCATAAGCTATTATTTAATCAGTGTCCTATTAATGAACATTTGTGCTGTTACCATGGATTGTGATACTTTAGGAAAAGATAGCAACAAAGCTGGTCAAAGTGTTAACATATTTTGCATGTAAAAATAGGAACAATGGAAAAAGTTAAATTAAAACATAAAATTAGGTTTAACAATTTTTCTTAAAATAACATAAATCAACTCTTCTAATAAAGTTTTATGAGTCCCTTATTTTAACTGGCACCAAGCAAACAAAAACAGAACTTTTATAAAAGTTCTAGGTCAGGGTGGAGTGACTGATGGGACTTGAGTTCAGTAATGGCTTTCTGTGAGGAGCTTGCAAAAGTATCCTGTGTGCTATTTGACTTTGAGGGGAACTAAAGATGAGCCTTTTCAATTTACTCTGATGCAATGCAGAAAAATCTTCTCTAAATGACCTCGTCTTTATTTTTGCCATTAACTCACTTTAAGTATTAAGTTTGGATTGTAAAACATGTAAATGGGGAAAAATAGATACAAACTACATAATGAAATAGAGTTACCAAAATAAGTTTCAAGAGAATTTTCCAAGACACAAAGTCATACTCAATGTTTTCTTTCAAAGAACAATAGATGCATTATTTGTTATTTTCTTTGTTTCAAATACTTGTGTGCCAGGAATTTGCAGTAGTGCCCTGAGCTACAAACCAAGCATCTTTTGAACTTCCTGACATTTCAAATGATTCATTTTTTCTCTCTTTCTTCCTCCCCCTGCTTCACAACCTCCCTTTTTCATTGCCCTTCTTTTGTTACCATCATAGAAAACATGAGCACTGTCAGTTCGCAATTTATAACGAGTTCATCTGGTTTTAATCTTCTTGGTATCCTTCTTTGGATGTATATCTGACCCTCTCCCATCCCACACGATTTTGCTGAGATGGCAATCAGAGGACCCCCTCCCCCTTCCTTCCCATCCCTCATCCTACGCTCCAGTGGTTGACGTGTTCTTCAGACTAGAACAATCATATTTTTACCATGGAAATTTGTATCCTTAGGAGAGATGAATAGAAAAATGATTGGATCAGAGTCTTCCCATTGCATCACTCTAAAGAGATGGTCCCTGAGATCTTGAAATTAGATCCAAAGATTCAGGTTCCTACGTTTCCCAAAGTTTGTTCATCTGTCCCTATACCTCTGTTATTCCTCAGTATCTTTCTAATAAATCTTGATCTTTACTTAATAGAATCATTTCAGCTGTTTATAAAGAACTCTTGATGATACATGAGGCTTACATTTTATAGACCAGGGACTGAAAGAAGATTCTCTTTTGTTTCTCCACGCCTACAAAAACTTTTAGCGTAAGAACTCCTCATCTCAAAGAAGGAGAAGATGGCTGGACTTACCAGTTGGGACTAAGGAGAGGAGTTACAATGCAACCATGTTGAAAATAGAAAAATATATAAAATAGTTATCATCCACACCAAGGTTTCTTGCTTCTGCCCTAGACCACCTAAACTTTTTCCTCTTTCACTGTATTCCTTTTTTTTTTTTTTTAAGATTTTATTTATTTGTCAGAGAGAGAGTGAGCACAGGCAGACAGAATGGCAGGCAGAGGCAGAGGGAGAAGCAGGTTCCCTGCCAAGCAAGGAGCCCGATGTGGGACTTGATCCCAGGACACTGGGATCATGACCTGAGCCGAAGGCAGCTGCTTAACCAACTGAGCCACCCAGGCGTCCCTCACTGTATTCCTAACCCCCACCACACACACATTGCTTCCCAGCAAAAACTATTTAGTGTGTACTGCATGTTCTTGTTTGTTCTTCCAGTTGGCACATTGACTCTCTTTCCATCTATCAAATTTATATCATCTTTGGGTCCTACATTCCAGTAAAATTTCTTCCTAACACAACATGCCATGTTATTGTCCCATATATTTGTACTAACCTGTTAGCATCTTGGTTAACACAGAAGACCATAGGCAAGTAAAAATTTAGGAGGAAGATGCAAGTGCAAAATCAAATAAGATAAGAACATATGGAAAGCTAGAGAAATAGAAATTTAATATTTCTGAGACCCCATTATACTATTGTCTTGGTTACATGCTATGAATTTTTAGTTCCATCTGAGAGCCTTGCAGGGCTCTTTTGGCCCCAGTCATCCATTTTTTGGCTGTGATGGATGGAGTGTCATTCTAAGCCCTATATTCTTCTTCCTCAAAGAAGAACAAAAATAAGAGTTCAAATGTTAGCAGCTGGAGACTATTTACAGGGCATCTGCTGAAGACTGCCTTTACGTGAACCCCAACTATTCTCCAGCTCATATCAGGGCCCGTGAGAGTATATCAAAGAGTACTTACTCTGCCTTCAAAGAAAATATGTTCTTCCCTTAATGAAAGAGAGCTGGGGAGAGAACCTTGTTCCAGTTATCCAACTTTCAGGATGAAGAATATATTGTTTGCTAAGAAATTACTTTCCAGCTTTTAATTCAGTTCAACATCATGCAATATGTCCCCTCATTTTCTTTTGCTTTCCTCATCTCTGGTTAAAGGAGAATAATTCTAAGCTTCCATTGGCATTGGTGTAAATTCTGAAAGCAAACAGAGGAGTTCTCATCCTTCTGGGGACTATCAGGAGAATTAAATACTCATTTGTGAACTCAGATGCTGAAGAAGCTGTTCCAACTGAGGTTGGCTCATGTTTGTTCTTATTGTGCTGCCATAGCTATTGGGGACTAGGTATTTGACTCTGCAACTCTGGGTTTCTCTGGGCCCAGATCTACCTGATCTGGGATCTACCTGATCCCACCCTGTCTTCTGTCTTAGCTTCCGACAAATTTGATCTTGTTTGCCTGTCTCTTTTGTGATGCATGATGACTTACACATGTTCAAGTAGAATATTTATTAATATAAAGCCACCTGGTTTCTCTAAGAATACTGAGAGGAATGCCTCATTCCCTGCCCCCCCCCATGAAAGTGCAGGGCATAGCCTTTTCTGTTTTAATTTCATTTAGCCATAGTTCTGCTATTGTGACAAAACTTATGGGGTATTGTGGACCAGGTTAGATGGTACACCTATTTCAAACAACCAATACTAAGGATATAAAGAAAAGTAATTAAAAATTAAAAAAAAACTCTCAAAAGAACAGAAATCATCCAAGGAAAGGAAAATGATATGTAAAATATTAATTCAGCAAGCAGATGCATCCAAAACCTCTCTCAGGAAAGTGAAAAACAGCAAACATCTGGGAGACTTCAGCTGTTGAAGTAAAATTACAATCATTGGTTACAGAGACTTTTCTAGTCCTTTACTTGTAAACAGCCAAATAAGTCCATGGAACAACATATAAATGGGAGAATTCGTTAAATCCCAAACTAAATGTCCCTTGTCGGGATAAAAGGCTAACTTTTGGGCAGAGAGTCAGGAAAATACTGAAAAAAAACTCTAAGTTTCCAAAATTTGAACTTCAGAATACAACTCATAAATCAACCCTCACCACCTCACTGATCTTTTCCTACAACCCTCCCATGTGGGCCCTGCCTGCTGTTGTATGAATACACCAGTGCTTCCCATTTGATGCTCTTTCTCCTGGTATGCTCTTTGTCCAAGTATAAACGTGACTTTCTCCCTGACTTCCTTCAGATGTCAGCTAAAATATCACTTCATTGCCTTCACCTGAAGTATTTTTCTTTGTAACACTTAAAATTTCCTAAGTTTATCTTCCCTTTCTAGAATGTTGGCCCCTTGAGGTTAAGAGCTCTGTTTTGTTCCTTGTTAAATTTCCAGAACTTGAGAGTGTGTCTGGCACATAGAAAACACACAGTAAAGTTTTTGAGAGATAGAGTGAATAGCCTAAAAGAAAGAATGAGAAATGCAAAAAGAAAATGAAAAGAAAAGAAAAGAAAAAGAAAAGAAAAATGGTTTACACCTAACCTTTTCCCGCTACGTAACGGGGGAAAAAAAAAAAGAATGGGAAACGGAATGAGCAGTGGAAGTAAAGATGCACCATCCAGATTTCCCTTTCAGCCTTGATTGAGCCTGTCCAGGATACCCACAGCTGCAGAAAGCTCCCTTTGCCAAGGTCATGCCCTTTTTTGTGTGATGCACAGATGATGGCTGATTGAGACGGATGTATAAAGTCATGGCTGTTTCAATAGAACGCAGGAAAGGGGATGAGACATTTCAGTTCCAAAGCTAACCTGAGGCTTTGGCTGGGGGTGCCGTCCCACATCACAGCTGCATTTCTCCTTTGGTCAATTCTATGTCTCCCTTCCACCCCCATAGGTATTGATTCCAAAGACACCCTCTGAAAAACATCTCAAACACAAAATCTACCTCCTGGAAAACCCACAATGCAACAAGATGGGAAGAAGAGAAATATCTCCTCTTTACATGTTACTGTTTTATTTCACAAAACTTTGTTTTTACCCCAAAATAAATTCCTTTATTTGGCAGGTATTTGTGGAGAAACTAGCATGTCTTTGCACTGTTCTGTGATGATACTGCAAATAAAATGTATACTAGTTTCGTGAGTTCCGGGAACATTGTATTCTAGTGGGAAGAATAGAAAATAGCAAATAAGTAAACAAAGAAAAAGATAATTTGCAGTGTTGATAAGAGATGTGAGGAAAGTAAGGTAGATACTGAGGGGAGAGTGGTAAGTGAGGAATTGCTTTTACCTGAGTAGTACCAGGAGGGGTCTCTGGGGCAAGGATTTAAGCTGAGATTGGATGGTGAGAAGAATCAGTTATGCCCAAGGCTTGAGGAGGATCGTTCCACACATGTTCATTATGTGCGGACTATATGCCAAGCACTAGTATAGATAAAGGGGTTACAAAGTCTGATGTGGTGCAGCCCCTGCCTCTGAGAAGGTCATTTTCTACTTCATCATCATAAATAGATATCATGGTTTCAGGAAAGGAAATCTAGATATTTATTGCCCTCTTGATCTGACTGATTATTAAGTAATTATTAACTGATAACAGCTTTATTGAGCTTTGATACTCCAAGTCTTCTTCTAAACAGTTTTCACTTGCAGAAGCCCTAGTAGCCTGGTTTATTATTATCATTATTATTATTATTTGGTTAAAACCAAGGCACACGGTAAAAAAATTTCCCCAATTTACAGCTCACAGGCAGGAGAGGCAGAAATAAAACCTCAATAATCTGATGTCATATCTAACATTCTTGATCTTTTATATTATATTGAAATTGTTGGTAGATATTACTTATTATACAAAGTTCAAAACATGTGTATGTTAAAAAAAAAGTGGACATTTTCATTTTGTAGCAACAAATATTTTTCTATGCAATATTCACTTCAACTGTTTTGCAAAATGGAAAGTAGTATAGTCATTATTAAAATAATTCATAACTCAATGACACCATTTTTTGCACATTGTTTCTATTAATAATCTCAGAAATTTGAAAGCATCATAACCAGTTATGAGGGGACAATGGAGATTTTCCTAGATTTTCTTCCAACACTAAAACTTGAGGATGAAAAAATTTACCAGTATTTGCCAAGATAAAACCAAAGTACAAGAAAACACAAGAGGAACCATTTTAAAATTTAAAGGTAGATTAGAGTACACAACAAATAATGAAATAGATGTTCAAATATTCACTTAATCCACAGAGAAGTGAAATGTTTTCATGGCCTTGGTTCATGGTTCTCCAGTGTCTGAGTGACTGGTATAATTTTCCATTGGATGAGATACTGAATCATTTGAGATTTAAAGAGCGTTTTTTAGATTTTCATCCTCATTTATCACTCATTGGACACTAAAGTTTCAGTCTCATTAGCAGACATTTGCTTGCTTCCCGATGCCTGCCTGAAATCTGTTGCCAGACAAAAGATACATCAAGCTATGACAGTCTGCATCTGATGTTTTTAGAAGTAGGGGTCATAAAAACAGCAAATTTGGTGCTTATTATATGCCCAAAGCATTTCTGTTTATTTTACAACAACTTATAAAGTACATATTATTTTAGAGATGACGACACTGGAGCTTGGAGAGATGAAGTACATTGCCTTGGGTCACACAGCTATTAAATTACAGAAGATTCAAATCCATGCTGCTCTAAATCTCATATCTTCCACTCATAAGCACTAACTTAAATTGAGGTAAAAATTAAGTGCATGTGTGAATACTCATTAGCTGCTTTTATATTTTTCAACATAATTTCTACCTTTGGCTTAATGGACAAATCTTCAAAAATAAATCCAGTAGGGTTTGTCCAGTTAATAATCCATCAGAGTTCTGGCAATTTTTCTCTATATCACTACTCAAGTGGGATTTTAAATTCTAAGAACTGAGCCATTCTTTCTGTATGTGGGCTCTTAGTTGTATGTTTCATGATTTATTTATTTATTTATTTATTTAAAAATTTTTTTCCATTTATTTATTTTCAGAAAAACAGTATTCATTATTTTTTCACTACACCCAGTGCTCCATGCAATCCATGCCCTCTATAATACCCACCACCTGGTACCCCAACCTCCCACCCCCCTGCCACTTCAAACCCCTCAGATTGTTTTTCAGAGTCCATAGTCTCTCATTATTCACCTCCCCTTCCAATTTACCCCAACTCCCTTTTCCTCTCTAACACCCCTTGTCCTCCATGATATTTGTTATGCTCCACAAATAAGTGAAACCATATGATAATTGACTCTTTCTGCTTGACTTATTTCACTCAGCATAATCTCTTCATATCTGTTCATATCTTCTTTCCATTTTTTGATATGTTTGCCTGTTTCGTGTGTGTTGAGTTTGAGGAGTTCATTATAGATCCTGGATATCAACCTTTTGTCTGTACTGTCATTTGCAAATATCTTCTCCCATTCTGTGGGTTGCCTCTTTGTTTTTTTTGACTGTTTCCTTTGCTGTGCAGAAGCTTTTGATTTTGATGAAGTCCCAAAAGTTTATTTTGGCTTTTGTTTCCTTTGCCTTCGGAGACATATCTTGAAAGAAGTTGTGGCTGATATCAAAGAGATTACTCCCTATGTTCTCCTCTAGGATTCTGATGGATTCCTGTCTCACGTTGAGGCCTTTATCCATTTTGAGTTTATCTTTGTGTACGGTGTAAGAGAATGGTCGAGTTTCATTCTTCTACATATAGCTGTCCAGTTTTCCCAGCACCATTTATTGAAGAGACTGTCTTTTTTCCACTGTATACTTTTTCCTGTTTTGTCGAAGATTAATTGACCATGGAGTTGAGGGTCCATATCTGGGCTTTCTACTCTGTTCCACTGGTCTATGTGTCTGTTTTTATGCCAGTACCATGCTGTCTTGGTGATCACAGCTTTGTAATGAAGCTTGAAATCAGGTAACGTGATGCTCCTAGCTTTATTTTTGTTTTTCAACATTTCCTTAGCGATTCGGGGTCTCTTCTGATTCCATACAAATATTAGGATTATTTGCTCCAGCTCTTTGAAGAATACCGGTGGAATTTTGATCGGAATGGCATTAAAAGTATAGATTGCTCTAGGCAGTATAGACATTTTAACAATATTTATTCTTCCGATCCAAGAGCATGGAATGGTCTTCCATCTTTTTGTGTCTTCTTCAATTTCTTTCATGAGTGTCCTGTTGTTCCTCGAGTACAGATCCTTTACCTCTTTGGTTAGGTTTATTCCCAGGTATCTTATGGTTCTTGGTGCTACAGTAAATGGAATCGATTCTCTAATTTCCCTTTCTGTATTTTCATTGTTAGTGTACAAGAAAGCCACTGATTTCTGTACATTGACTTTGTATCCTGCCACGTTGCTGAATTGCTATATGAGTTCTAGTAGTTTGGGGGTTAGTAATTGGCCTGTTTATGCACTTCTATTTTAATTTTATGTCATTTTTGGTACAAAATTGTGAATGTGGCCTTTAGATACAATTCTGCTAGACAAAATATTTTAGCTACCTTATTTTAAAACAACTTTATTGAGATATAATTCACATATCATACAAACCCCTGGCTTTTAGTATATAATTTACTGGTTTTTAAGGTATACAATTCACTGGGTCTTAGTATCTCCCAGAGTCATGCGTCTATCACCACAATCAATTTTAGAAGATTTTCTTTACACCAAAAAGTAATCTGTACTCCTTAACAGTCATTCCCTAATCTTCCCTCAAGGCAACCATGAATCTGCTTTTTGTTTGTATATATTTGCTTATTCTGGACATTTCACATAAATGGTATTATACAATATGTTTTTTTTGGTGACTGACTTCTTTCACTTACCCCAGTGCTTTCAAGTTTCATCAGTGTTGTAGTGTATATCAGTACTTCGCTTTCTTTTATTGCCAAATAATATTCTGTTCTACGTATATACCACATTTTATTTATCCATTCATTAGGCAATGGGCATTTGGGTTGTTTTTAGTTTTTGGTTCTTAGAAATAATGCTTCTGTGAACATTTGTGTACAAGTTTTTGTGTATACATTTGGTTTCATTTGTCTTAGTTATATACCTAGGGGTGGGATTTCTAGATCAAATAGTAACTCGATGTTTGACTTTTTAGGTAACTACCAGACTGTTTTCCAAAGTGGATGCAACGTTTTACTTTCCCACCAGCAGTGTATGAGGTTTTTAATTTCTCCATCCTCTTTTCAATACCTGTTATTATATGTCTTTTTTATGATATCTGTCTTCTGGGTGTGAAGTCATATCTCATTGTGGTTTTGATTTTCATTTCTTATTTTTAAACATAACATCCTAAAATGGTAAAAGCACTTATTAAAAGAAGTTCAAAATGCTGCCAAAGGATATGTGGCCACTAAATACTGTAAACTAAAGAAAAAATTGCACAGTGGAAAATGTAGCCATATTTTCAAACCTACCTCATAAAAAATTAGAATGGAAAATATTAGAATAGAAAATTTGACATACACTCAATCCCAAAGAAACAAATCCCACAGAGTAAACTGGGGGTGATAATGATGGTGATTTTCTGAAGGACCAATATACTAATCATTCATTAGTTTGTATGAGACACTTGGCTGGAAAGATTACAAGGGACACTGTCAACTAAATATGATAATAATCCCAGGGAAACTTTAGATTATCTATTTCTGAAGATCTTGGTCAATGTTTGAATTTTTATTACTCTAGTAAATCAGCAATATCACTTGATTATCCATTTATTCCTACTATGTCTTCCCACTCCGTGTGAAAGAGTGTATGTGTAATAAATGTAAGATAGATCAATTGCAAAGCTGAGAACTGGATAGAGCAGATGATCTCTTTGCCAGGGGGCATCTGAAGTGAAAGACTAGAAACAATCATAAAGTAATGAGCTCTGAGGATTGGTAAGGTGTCTGCTAAGTAGCATGGAAACCAACCATAGACTTTTCTTTCTTTCCTAAAACCCTAGAGGTTTTTAGTAGGATGCTCATATATCTTGATTTGCTTAAACAGTCCTTCTGTAGGCCTATTATCCTGGTGTTACCATTAATATCTTTCCTTTTCATTTTCAAAATGTTCAAAAGAAAGATACTAAGTTATATTTTCACCCTGCTTATAAAAGACTTCCTATTGTGATGGGAGATACATGAAGGATATACAGCTTCTGGGCACAGAAAATGTAAAGAATTAGGCAAATCTTCAAACAGGGCTCTATTATACATGGGAAAACTAAAGAACTAAGGAGAGAAAAACTTCAGCTAATGCCCTGCTCTGAACGGTGTCAGATTCTCCCTAAATGGGCTTCCCTTATATGTCTCTGACTCATTATTCCAGGTGTGCTTGGAAACACAGGTGTTACCACCTGAAGGATAACAAGGAAGTGATACATGGGAGCACAATCATCCTGACTGGGTCACTGAATTTTATATATTGAAACTTATTTCCTTTTCTACTTGCCAAAATTGGAAGAGGTTGTTAATATCTACCTGTCTTTATCAAGATCTTTTCAAAACTATGGCTGGACCTGGATATGTAGATAGTTCAGTGGATTGGGCTCTAAAGAACTAGAATGGATAAAATAGTAGCTGACCTTGTTCTTTCTTCCTCGGGACACTTTAGAAAAGTGCTTAATAAAACGGGGGGGGGGGAGTGGGCGGCACATTGATTTTGCTTTGCCCATATCAGTTGGGGTTAGAACTAATGAATCCACAGCCCTGGCTTTTGATTACATTTATTGGCAAGTTCCTGGTTGTAATTTTGTAGGAAGGGGGATTTTATTTTATTTTGTTTTTATTGTGTTACATTCATCACCATATAGTACATATTGATTTTTGAAGTAGTGTTCCATGATTCATTGTGTATAAGACCCAGAGCTAGAAGAGAACAGAGGCAGTAACCTCTTTGACATCAGCCACAGCAACTTCTTTCAAGACACATCTCCAAAGGCAAGGGAAACAAAAGCAAAAATGAACTTTTGGGACTTCAAGATAAAGAGCTTCTGCACAGCAAAGTAAACAGTCAACAAAACAGAAGCAACCCATGGAATGGGAAAAGGTATTTGTAAATCACACCACAGATAAAGAGTTGATATCCAAGATCTATAAAGAACTTCTCAAACTCAACACCCAAAAAACAATAATCAAGTCAAAAAATGGGCAGAAGTCATGAATAGTTACATCTCCAAAGAAGACATACAAATGGCGAATAGACACTTGATTGTAATTTTTAATAATTTTCAATATTTCTTCAATATTTCTCAAGTGGAGAATTTATGCTTTAGAGCTTTGCTGTTCGTTGCTTAGATAATTAGCTAGATCCTATTATATGTCACAGATTTGGTCACTTGGTATACAAGCAGGAAATAATTGTTGTACATATCTTATCTTCACTTTGAATTATCTTCATGAATTACATTTGCTAACTTGAGTCATGACCTTGAATGATTACAGAGAATTTGCCTAGTAAAGAAGTTATCCCATAAAGAAAAACAAACATATTAAGAATTCCAATCTCTCAGAATTTTCACCTGTGTGAAGTTAAAGAGAATCCTCATATATTTGACTTTAGATTTAGTAAAAATCACCTTTTAGGAGTAGTATGAAATAGGAAAAAAAAAATGACATCTTTCCCTCAGTCAATGTGATTTTAAAACCATGAGTGATTGTGACCTGCATGAAATGGGCAGTTTGTATTACTACTCTCTCTGGAAAGACATAGGCATACTCTTTGATGAGATTTTTCACTAAAAGGCAGATTTTCCAAATACATACTAAGTTTTCACTTGTTATTAAAAACAAAAGTCAGAGCATTAATGGTGAAAAAACTCTTCTGCCTATTTTTTAAGGAGCTGTTGTCTGAATGCGAAAATAGTCTTCTACCATCCTGGTGTCGTATCCTAGAGAATGGCAAATACTCTGCTTCTAGGAAAAATTGTATATTGCATTCTAAATTTTAAAATACACTGAAAACCCATTTGTGCTTAAAAATAAAACAGCAAGCTAAGAGGTGGAATGTCTTACCTTCTCAGAGTGAATATGGTTGTTACTGTTTTCTATAAATGTATACATGAGTCAATCTCTCCCTTCTTGTTCCCTCTTTACTCTTCCTTTCTCTCCCTCTTCCCTTAAATTTAGAACTGATCAAATCCAAAGTCAATTTGTTAACCACCAAACTTAAATGAATCGGCTTATAAGTAGCTCACAGATATTGGTTAATCACATAGTAAATGTCTCTGTTTGGGATGCCTGAGGATTGGAGAAGTTCACCATAATACAGACAAATCAGGACGAAGCAGGAGCATGTTCATATAGTGGATTATTCTGATTTCTTCTGTCACTTGAAAATGAACATCATCTAAATGGGTCTAAAACTTCTGGCAGTACGTGGTTAAAAAAAAAAAAAACACAGAACATAAATGCAACCACATAGATGGCAAATAGAGTATTAAACTCAATTCTGAGGTGACTAGAAAAATGAAGCAGAAAGAGTCATGCTTTCCAAGTCTTCTCATCAAATAATGGAAAGAGAAGGGGTCATCAAATAAGATCTTGGAAACAGAAGATGCTGAGTGTGAACTATTCTGAAATCCTATCCAAACCCCAATATACATGTACAGAGAGCAAGTATCTGTGTGTTCTGTTGAATGGTCATGTGGTTTTGGAATTTGCTCCAGTTGCTGCAATCAGCATCTCTGAGATCTGTCCTGACTCTGTGCCAATAGGGCATCTTTGTGAAGACTCACACCATGTCCTCAGCATGGGTCTCTGTTTTTGGTCCCAAAATAATTTTCAGTGCCATGCACATCCATTAGTGCAACACAAGACTTATGAAAGCACTCTTCTCTGGTGTTTTTGTTATGCTATTACCACTGACATCTTAGTTCTGGTGGGTTCTGGTTCCTTAGAAAACTCCAGTTTGACTCATGGAAAAGTGTTTGGAGTATGACTAGGAGAGAAAAAAAGATGTGTTCTGAAACCCTGTATGCTTGCATGGTCTCAAAGTCAGAACTGGGTTTTCAGTTCTAGTTTTTTTCATGTTTAGAAGGTGGGGGTTATCAGGATAAAATCTGACTATGATGATTGGAAATATTTTCTAAAATGATTAATGTTGCTCCTGGTAACATTAAGGTTCTTAAATTGGTATTTTCTAATATCCTCATATATTTTTATACATTTTATGAACCTAAAAACAGTAACAACAAAATACTTGGGTCTACTGTAATAATCAAAATAATCAGCCTGTCAACTTACTACCTTAAATAAGAAGGTAGAATATTCTTCCATCATATTCCATTCCATAAATACTTAAATACCTGGCTTGAGTAAGACACACTGCACTAAAATGCCACAAAGAATACAATTCTGAGTCCATTTGAAAGTAATATTTAGATGTGGTCTAATAGTTGTAGGTATAACTTATTTTTAGGGCACAAATACAAATCAAGCATGGCTTAATTCTTAATACTGAAAACATGGGCTCAGGTCATTGGACTGGCTCTACTTCATCCTAATTGTTGTAAATTTAAAGATTACACATAATACGGCTATCCTTATTTTAGTTCTTAGACCAAAAGTTTGTATTAATGGGAAATATCTTAAAGCAATTGGGTTGATTTTGTGTATCATACATCTGTGAGGACAAATCAAGCTTCTGCAACAATCAACAAATATTTTCAACCCTCTGTTGTTAAAGAGAGAGGAACAAAGTAATCATGACTTAGTATTTCCTCATTCATTTTTTTTTTAAACTTAAACCTGCATGTGAGCATTTCCTTATCCTAAAACTTTGCATCAGCAGTTTCTCAACTTGCCTTGCTATGTGGATTTCATACTTCTGTCATTAATCATATTTGTCAGTTATTTTCCCCAGTGGATGGACAACTTTGTAGATTGATTTCCATCTTCAAAGTGTTAAATTTCCTTCTGTTCCCAGGGTTCTGTTCACAGTGGTGCTTACTGAAAAATATGATGTCAAAATTTTGGGCAAATTGATTGATCTTTTTGGATCTCAGTCTTTTCATCTGTAAAACTAAAACAAAAACAAAAATAAGATCACAATAGACGATATATACATTTCTTGAAGCTTTAAATAAGTATGATATAACATGTGACTCTTGTAAACATATATAATAACAAACATGAATATTTACATTATTAAACTAGGTAGTCAATTATAGAATTTAGTCAGTAGATGGCACTGTTTATTGTGTATCAGCATTAAGAAAGCAATCACAGAATGCCAATTACCTCACCTGATCAGGATAGAGGTAAGAAAGAGGCTCTGTTCTTATAGAAGAGAATACATAGATTCCTTAGAGAATAGAATGACCTTGAGAAGGAATCCAGCCCATCATCCTTGCTCATGAGATCTCATGAGATCTTTAAAAAGAAAATTCTCCCTCCCAATCCCGGAGACAAACCATAAGTGACTCTTAATCTCACAAAACAAACTGAGGGTTGCTGGTGGGGGGGGGGGGGATGGGGAAGGGGGGTGGGATTATGGACATTGGGGAAGGTATGTGCTTTGGTGAGTGCTGTGAAGTGTGTAAACCTGGTGATTCACAGACCTGTACCCCTGGGGATAAAAATATATGTTTATAAAGAATAAAAAATAAAAAAAAATTAAAAAATAAAAAAAAAGAAAATTCTATTTCAGATATTTTTCTGAGTGGTGGATATTTTTAAAACACTCCATCTATTCCTTTCAAATTTGAAACATTCAAGAACTCTCCTATCCAAATAGGATATTTTCTTTCATGTCCCTGTATTCAGTCCTGAGTAGAATTAGGAACAATTCTTCCCATTCTCTCTCTGTAAAATCCCTCTAGGTCCATAAAGAGTACTATTACTTTATGCATGTACTTTTTTCTGTCTTGGGGTCTTCAATCTAAGAAACACATCAAATTTATGGGAAATGACTATTCACATTCTAATACATGAATTATAATATTAGAGGACTATTTTACATTCTAATATGTGATATATTAGCTCACATGTATAATCTAGAATTTATATAGTATTTAGTTATTAAATAATTGAAATATGTAAATATTTATTGTACATACATAATATATACCATTTCCATTAGCCAGAACCAAATCAAATCTTTTAGAGAAATTAATAGAGCAAAACAAACAGAATATGATTCATAACTATTAGGAATAGAATGTTGCTGTCCACTACCATCTCTTTTCACTTTTCTCTCATTTTTTTTTAATCTTATTTATTTATTTGACAGACAGAGATCACAAATAGGCAGAGAGGCAGGCAGAGAGAAAGGGAAGCAGGCTCCCTGCGGAGCAGAGAGCCCGATGCGGGGGCTCGATCCCAGGACGCTGAGACCATGACCTGAGCCGAAGGCAGCGGCTTAACCCACTGAGCCACCCAGGCACCCCTTTTCTCTCATTTTGATATGTATTTTCCATGAATTTAAAATTTCTAAATAAAAATAAATTAGAAATTAAAGTGCTAAAAAGTAAAGTCTATCAAATAAATACTCAGTGTAGTTTTATTTTAAGTTTAGAGCGTTAACTATCTTGGATTATCGTATGGTAGTCTTAAGAGATCTTATAGATCCCATTCTTTTTTTTTTTAGTATTTCAAGGAAATGTTAGTGCACTTAAACTTTTACAAATCTGTTTCTCTCTACTGTATTTTAGGTCTCTTAAAATCAGGGAGTATTTTATTTGTCTATGAATTCCAAGAGCCTTACATAGTACTTGCTTAATAAAGATAGATGGTAGGTGCTTCTTAAATATTGATTGAAAGAATATTTTCACCCAAGTAAATTCAATTTTTCAGGAGAATTATTAAATGTATTCAAAATATAGCTTAAATAAATCTCATGGCAACATTTGGTAAGCCTTTGGTAGACTTTGGTAAGTCTACTTTTCATACTATTTCAAGACTTTTCAGAAGCTTTCCTTGTGTTAATAAAACATAAAAATAAGTATAAAGAAAGCTACTTGAAAAATAATCCTATTTAGAAATATAATTAGGTTAAATAATAATTTTTTCTCACCTCTGATTGTTATGAATATATTCATTCTATCATATTATTCTGTACAAATGCTTTTTTCAGAGAAATGATTATAAGCCTTTCTCTTGTCCCCTTATAAGCTTATATACTGTTTTTAAGTTATTTGGAAAACATTGAAGGTTTGATTTTTTTCTTTGATTCATTTTATTTGGGGATTTTATATTATTTGTACTTTTTTACTGTTTTGAAAGTATTTCTTAAACTGTAATTAATGGTTATTAATTATAGCACAGTATTGCACTGTAATTTTATTCCATGCAGTCCTTGGAGTTATGCACAAAGAAGTCTCAGTCAGAAAATTAACATATTTGATTAATAAAAATGTTTACTACTTGAAGAAATCACTTGGTATCCTGTGATATCATTTAGGATCCTATGACTATACTAAAATAAATAGACTTGGCCTTTTTGAGGAAATATACAGATGGCTATAAAAGCATGAAAAGGTGTTAAAAATCATTAACATTAAGAAAATGCAATTTAAGATTTTGATGAAACATAACCTACATCTTAATACAGTTAAAATACAAAATAGTGACAATAACAAATGCAGGCTGGGATACAGAGAAACTGGGTCTCCCACACATCACTGGTGAGAATATTCAGCTAATCTGGAAAACAGCTTAGTTTTCTTAAAAACTAAACATACACTTATCATACAACCCAAGCACTGACAGTTCGGGACTGTTTATTCTAATAAAAAGGAATGAATTATTTATAATGTAATAATTTGGATGAATCTCAAGGGCATCAAGATGAGGGGGTGGGAAACAAACTCAGTCTCTAAGCATCACATACTCTATGATTCCATTTATATAACATTCTTGGGATGACAAAATTATAGAGGTGGAACACAAATTAGTGGTTGTCAGAGATTATGGACGGTGGCAGGAGGGTGCAATAAAAGGGTAGCAAAAGGAAAGAGGTCTTTGTGGTGATGGCATACTTCTGCATCTTGATTATGGTGGTCATTACACAAATCCACACATGTGATTAAATGCCATAGAACTACACACACATTGTACTCATGTCAATTTTTCTGGTTTTTATATTATACTGTAGTTATGTAAGTTATAACCATTGGGGAAACTGAGTGAAGGACACATGGTACTTCTCTCTACTATCTTTGCAACTTCTTATGACTCTATAATTTTTTTAAATAAAAAGCTTTAAAAACTCATTTGCCATCTTGTCTTAAATTTCAGAGAGGAGAGTATAATATTTTCCTTTATTCAATATAATCTTTAATCATCTTATACCTTATACCTTATAGTTGTTCTCTTCTCATGGATTTATTTCAAACTTGCTAGATTAAGCTGTCTCCACATCCTCTTCTGCTTTTTTTTTAAGATTTTATGTATTTACTTGACACAGAGAGAGAGAGAGCAAGCATAAGAGTGTTCGAAGTAGGGGGAGGGACAGAGGAAGAGAGAGAGACTCCCTGTTGAGCAGGGAACCCAACATGGGGCTTGATCCTGGGACTCTGGGATCATGACTTGAGCTGAAGGCAGATGCTTGACCAACTAAGGCACCCAGGTCCCCTCTCTTCACTTTTTAAATAGTGGTAAAGATTAAGGGTAGACAGAAGAAGGTTTGCAATATTTCTACTCAATAGCAAGGATGGTCAATATACAGAGTAAGTCAAAGTTAGTTGGAAAAGAAACATAGTCATATAGGAGTGCTTATTTTTAAGATAAAAATTTTAAATGTTTTGTCTACTATTAGCTGAAGAAGTGATGAATGTTCTTTTCTTTTTTTTTTTAAATATAGATCATTGCTTTTGGCAATTGTAATGAAGACACTACCAAACCAGAATTTCCTTTCCCTTTTATCTTATATATTTAAATGCAAACAGTAAAAGAAACTATTAGGAATAACTCTCCCATTTATTCCCCAGTCAAATGATGTACTAGGGAATGAAATGCTTTGCATTTTCATTTGGTGCACAGATGTGTCTGGAAAGAACCTGACTTGAAAATCAGAATGTCTAGCCATAAGTTTTTTTCTGTCTTTTAGTGTGACACAGAGGGTATGAATTTTACTACTGAAGCTATGGCTGTAGGATCCTTGAAAGTACTACTATGAAGGACTTTTGAAATTTATCTACCACTCATAGATACATAGCTTAGATTATAAGTTTGGAAAACACTACTAATTATATGTCATAAAATCTGTAATTATTTGTGATTATTCCTTACTATCATCCCCTGGCTTGTCAAAGTTGTCATTGAAATTGTGCACAAAAATCAAAATAACATAAATACCTCCAGTCCAAATTCTAATATCTGATTTATTAAACATTTATGTCCATGAGCATTTTGCCTATGAGTATTTTTATATTTCTCTGTAAATATGTATAAAATAACTTGATGAGCCAAGATGTATAAAACTATATCTTATAAGGCTTTTGCAAAACCTGTTGATACCCTTTTCTGTATATTGAAGTAACTCTATATTTTCCAGTTTTATCTTCTAATTACCAATATATAATTCTAGAAGTATGTACATTTTTCAAAAAATATTTCTTCTTCCAAATTCAGGTGTGTTATTGTATTTTGCATGGGACCAAAGGTATATTTAATTTGTACATGTCTAGACCTTAGTCTTTATTTCCATTATATTCTGTGTTTTTCAGTAAGCTCCTTGAGGACAAAGCTCAGGACATAGCCCTGAGTATGAAGTGGCCTGCATGGTGGGTACTCAATATGAATTTTATAGTTATAATTCTGCACTTAAGATTTGAATTTATTTCAATGCTTGTAAAGGATTGAATTTATTTTCATTTAACTCTTTTTGTGGTGTCTGGCTGGCTCAGTTGGTGGAGCATGGGATTCTTGATCTTAAGGTTGTGAGTTTGAGCCCCATGTTGGGAGTAGGGTTTACTGAAAAAAAAAATCTTTTAGAAGTGTTAGTCCGATACATGAAAGGAGAAGTGTGATAGTGTCCAAGAATACTCTACTGGTGAGCAAGATGACCCAAGAAGCACAACCAAGAGACTAGGGTGGCTCAGCCTTCCTCAGTATGGTTCAGCCTTCCTCACTGTAACTCCCAGCTACCAGCTCTGTACACTGCAACAATCTGTGTTCCAACTTCACTCACCATTGTAGGTTAGGAAATAACTGCACTGGCACTATGGCTATAGAAAAGAGGAGACATGTTCCTCAATTTTTCAGCTCATGTCCCCTTTTAATAGATATGAAAAATCTCATCCCCCTTTTTGAAGTTAATTGAAATAGCTGAATAAACTAAGTATAATCACACACACACACACACTTTCTCTCTATAGTCATTAAACTACTGAACATGATGTTTCAGACTTGTCTTTCCCTACTGCTCTTTGATTCTCATATACATACATTGGTACAAAGACTCTTAGCTCACATCTCCATAAAACCAACCCTCACTGTCATCAGAGACTGGGAGTACGTTTTGGGTTGGGGTGTTGGTTTGAAGTCCAGTTGCTTTGGTGTTTTCCAGAATTTCTTAAAATGCCAATGGTAAATACTCATTCAAGTACCGTTATTTGGCAATTGCTCCAGGGCTCCAAAAAAGAGAAGAATGTGTCAAGAAACTTTGATTTGTGAGTATGAAAGTGAAACCTGTTTGGTTCTTGAGTCCCATCAGTCAAAAAGAGATCCAACTGGTTTTGCAAGTAGTCCGCTCTCTCATTGCCATCTCCTAGGCTATATACTAATACCCACAGGAATTACCAACACCATGGACCGAAGAATTTAATAAAATACTCCTTTATTAGCTTGTTGGGAGAAACTTCTCCAGAGTGCTCCTCTCTCCCTCCCACAACCTAACTTCCTACCACCAGCACTCCAGGATTACTTTTGATTTTTTCTGACTTGTCTTACCCTGTCTGCAGTGTAGAGCTTAATTTTGGTCTGCTCACCTATGAATGATTTGGCAGTTCCCAGCATGACCTCTAATGAAGTAAGTCAGAAGCCATCCCATCCCTAAATCCCATCTAGGTGCCTACCATAGCTTTCTCTTGTTCAACCAGGGAAAAAAAAAACACAATCATTTCCAAACAGTCACTTAACTGAATTCTCTGCAGAGTTGCTTAGTCCTTTTAGCTTATTCTTATAAATTTTTAGTATCTAAAGCCATTTTATACTAGCCTGAAAATAAATTTGGTCACAGTGTCAGAAATCAACTAGTGTTATCTTTAGTACTTACACTGCAACAAAATATTAGCAAATTTGAGATTGGATTATAGCAGAATAAGCACAGGAAGTTATTTAAATTCTTTATAAATTGGAAGATATACAATCTTAAGCACATACACAAACACATATATAAATATAAACATGCATACACCCTTCACTAGGACAGTCAGATCATGCATGATGCATAAGTTTGTGTTTAAAATTCTAGTTGAAACTCATTATGAAACTGAGTTACTGGGGTCTGAATATAGTGGCTACATGGCAAATTTCAATTACTTAGGTTAAAAAAACACCAGATGATTTACAAGATTTTCCAAAAGAAATAAGTACATTCATAAAAAGAAATCTTGATTAGAGAAAGGTAAATTACAGTAAGTAGGCATAAGCTTATCTGAAGATTTGGTTACTGTGCAGTTGTGAAAACTATTTCAGGATGACCCCTGAAGTGGGAGTAAAGAAAGAAAATGCTGGGTGACATGCTTGAACTGCAGGGAACATCTATATAGCACCACTCCTGTTTTGTTCTTTTTGTAGACCCTGGTTAATTGTTGATGTCTTTGGTCAGTTTGACGAATTTTGGTCTCAATGAATTCTGTCTGTTCTAAATAAAAGTTTTTCAATTAATTAATTAGTTAATTAATTAATTAATTTTCTACATTTTTAAAAGTTGTGTTATTTTAGTCACTATACAGTAGGTCAAATAGAGAAACAAATAGCAAAGTTTCAGTACTCTGCTTACTTTGTTCAGTCTAGTCTTTTTTCCCCAATTCTTGATTTATTTATTTACTTTTTTTGCTTTTTAAAATTTTATTTTATTTTTATGTATTTTATTTTTTTAAATTTTTAGAAAATTTTTATAAACATATAATGTATTTTTATCACCAGGGGTACAGGTCTGTGAATCACCAGGTTTACACACTTCACAGCACTCACCATAGCACATACCCTCCCCAATGTCCATACCCCCACCCCCCTCTCCCACACCCCCTCCCCCCAGGAACCCTCAGTTTGTTTTGTGAGATTAAGAGTCATTTATGGTTTGTCTCCCTCCCAATCCCATCTTGTTTCATTCATTCTTCTCCTACCCCCTTAACCCCCCATGTTGCATCTCCACTTCCTCATATCAGGCAGATCATATGATAGTTGTCTTTCTCTGCTTGACTTATTTCGCTAAGCTTGATACCCTCTAGTTCCATCCACGTCGTCGTAAATGGCAAGATTTCATTTCTTTTGATGGCTGCATAGTAATCCATTGTGTATATATACCACATCTTCTTGATCCATTCATCTGTTGATGGACATCTAGGTTCTTTCCATAGTTTGGCTATTGTAGACATTGCTGCTATAAACATTTGGGTGCACGTGCCCCTTTGGATCACTACGTTTGTATCTTTAGGGTAAATACCCAGGAGTGTAATTGGTGGGTCATAGGGCAGTTCTATTTTCAACTTTTTGAGTAACCTCCATGATGTTTTCCAGAGTGGCTGCATCAGCTTGCATTCCCACCAACAGTGTAGGAGGGTTCCCCTTTCTCCGCATCCTCCCCAGCATCTGTCATTTCCCGACTAGTTAATTTTAGCCATTCTGACTGGTGTGAGGTGGTATCTCATTGTGATTTTGATTTGTATTTCCCTGATGCTGAGTGATGCAGAACACTTTTTCATGTGTCTGTTGGCCATCTGGATGTCTTCTTTGCAGAAATATCTGTTCATGTCCTCTGCCCATTTCTTGATGGGATTATTTGTTCTTTGGGTGTTGAGTTTGCTAAGTTCTTTATAGATTTTGGATAGTAGCCCTTTATCTGATATGTCATTTGCAAATATCTTCTCCCAATCTGTCAGTTGTCTTTTGGTTTTGTTAACTGTTTCCTTTGCTGTGCAAAAACTTTTGATCTTGATGAAATCCCAATAGTTCATTTTTGTCCTTGCTTCCCTTGCCTGTGGCGATTTTTCTAGGAAGATGTTTCTGTGACTGAGGTCGAAGAGGTTGCTGCCTGTGTTCTCCAGTCTAGTATTCTTTACCCTAAGCATGTCATCCTCATTTTTCTCCTCAAACTCAAGGAATAAATGTGTTATTATAGGCATGAATGAGTGATCCACTTCTGTTATCATTTGATGGCCTCTCCATTCTCATAAATTCATAAAGATTTTATCTTAAATGATATTTCAATGATGTAGACTACCAATGTCAGATCAAAGAAAACATGATAGACATTACCAGCACCTGTCAAATAAAGATTTAGTATAAAAGGCTAAAAAACTCAAGATCCATGATATGTCAATGAAAGAAAATTTAAAAGTCAAGGGAACTGAAAGTGGAATACTTTAGGAGCTGTTTGTTTGCAATACACCATTTGTGTAAAAATCATGGAAGTATAAAGTCTTCAGTGGCCATTTTTATCTTTTTTACATTAAACCTCTTATTTTAACATGTATCTTGATTGTATTAATATATGTAATTTTCTGAGCATTTGTATAACATGGTTTTCTCAAGAATACAATAATACATCCAACATAAGTAAGTCATATGTTAGGTCTTAATAACACTTAGTAAATTTAAGAGGATTGAAATCATCTCAAGAATCTTTTCCATCCACAATGGTACACAACTGGAAATAAATTACATGAAGAAAACTGGAGAATTCAGAAATATGGGGGGATTAAACAACATTCTACTGAATAATCAATGGGTCAAATAAGAAATCAAAGAGAAATTAAAAAATACCTTGAGACAAATGAAAATGGAAATGTAACATGCCAAAATTTATGGATGAAGAAAAGACAATTTTTTTAAAAAGATTTTATTTGTTTATTTGAAAAAGAGAGAGTACAAGCATCAGGAGAGGCAGGGAGAGGGAGAAGCAGACTGCCTGCTGAGCTGGGAGCCTGACACTGGGCTCAACCCCAGGACCTGGAGATCATGACCTGAGCTAAAGGCAGATGCCCAACCAGCTGAACCACCCAGGCACCCCATAGAAAAGACAATTCTAAGAGGAAAGTTCATAGTGATAAATGCCTACCTCAAAAAAACAAGAAAAGTCTTACATAATCTAACTTTACAAATCAAGAGACTAGAAGGAGAACAAATGAAGCTCAAAGTTAGTAGAAGGAAGGAAACAATAAAAACTAGAGCAGAAATAAATGAAATAGATACAAAAAAGATAATTGAAAAGATCAATGAAACTCAGAACTGTTTCTTTGAAAAGAGAAGGAAAACTGATAAACCTTCTTATAGGCTAAGAAAGAAAGAGAGAGGATTCACACAAATAAAATGCGAAAGAGGAGATGTTATAAATGATACAACAGAAATACAAAGGATTATAAAAGACTACTATAAACAATTATAGGCCAATAAATTGGACAACCTAGAATAAATGAACTATAGAAACATACAGCCTACCAAGTCTGAATCATAATGAAATTAAAAATCTGAACAAATTATTAGCGAGGAGATTAAATCAGTAATCAAAAATCTTTCAACAAACAAAAATCCAGGACCAGAGAGCTTTATTAGTGAACTCTGCCAAGCATTCAAACAAAAATTAATACCAATCCTTCTCAAATTTTTCTGAAAGTAGAAGAGAAGGGAACTCTTCCATACACATTTTATGGGGCTAACATTACCCTGATACCAAAACCAAACAAGGATGCCACACAAAAAAAGAAAATTACAGGCCAAACCCTAATAAACATTGATGTAAAAATTCTAAACAAAATAGCAGAAAACTAAATTTAACATAACATTAAAAAGATCATACATCATGATCAAGTGAGGTTAATTTCAGGGATGTAGGAATGGTTCAATGTCTACAAATCAGCCAATATAATATATTACATTAACAAAATGAAGGATCAAAATTATGTGATCATCTCAATAGATGCAGAAAAATTATTTGACAAAATTCAACATCCATGTATGTAACAACTCACAATTAAATGGATATGATGTACCTCAACATAATAAAGGCCATATACAACAAGCCCAAAGCTAACATTATAGTTAATGATGAAGAGTTGAAAGCTTTTTCTCTAAGATCATAAACAAGAAAATGATGTTCACTTTTCCTACTTTTTTTACAACATAGTATTGGAAGTTCTAGCCAATGCAGTTAGTCAAGAAAAAGAATTAAAATGCATTCAGATTGCAAAAGAAGGAATAGTAGTATCACTATTTACAGATGACATGATATTATTTTAAAACCCTATAACTCCATCAAAAAGCTGTTGGAACTAATAAATTCAGTAAATTTGCAGGATATAAAATCAATGCACAAAAATTTATAGCATGTTTAATAACATTTCTGTAACATTTCTATAACATTCCTATAACATTTCTGTAACATTTCTAAAACAAACCACCAAGAGAAGAAACTAAGAGAACAATTTCATGTACAATTGCTTTAAGAAGAATAAAGTACCTGTAAATAAGGTTAACTAATAAAGTGAAAAACCTGTATACTGAAAGTTACAAGACATATACTGAAAAACAATGATACATACTCAAATAAAGGGAAAGATATTCCATGGACATGGATTAGTAGAATTAATATTATTAAAATGCCCATGCCACCCTAAGCAATCTACATATTTAATGCAAATCCTATCAGAATGCCAATGTTATTTTTCACATAAATAGAACAAATAATCTTAAAATTTGTATGAGACCACAGAAGATCCTTAATAGCCAAAACAATCTTCAGAGAAAAGAACAAAGCAGGAGGCATCATGCTTCCTGATTTCAAAGTATATTACAACCCATAATAATTTTAAGGAGCCCAATATTGGCATAAAAACAGGCACATAGATCAATGGGACAGAAGAGAAAGCCCAGGCATAAATTAAAGTATCTACAGTCAAATAATTTATGACAACAGAGGCAAGAATGAACAATGGTGAAAGGACAGTCTCCTCAATAAATGATATTGGGGAAATTGGAAAGCCGTATGCAAAAATATGAAACTGGACCATCATCTATTTCAAAAATTAGCTCAAAATGTATTAAAAATGTGAATGTAAGACCTGAAAGCATAAGAGTCCCAGAAGAAAATATAGGTAGTAAGCTCTTTTGACAATGACAAATGACAATGCCAAATGACAAAAATTTGGCAATGATATTTTTGGATCTGATGCCAAAAACAAAAGCTAGTAAAAGTAAAAATAAACAAGTGGGCCTACATCAAACTAAGACTTCTGAGCAGCAAAGGGAACCATCAACAAAATAAAAAGGCAATCTAATGAATGAGAAAAAAATAACTGCAAATCATTTATCTGATAAGGGATTAATATCTATAAATATAAAACAAACTCATACAACTCAATAGCCAAAAAACAAACAATAATCTGATTTTAAAATGGATATAAAATCTAAATAAACAGTGTTCCTAAGAAGATATACAGATGACCAGTAGGCACATGAAAAGATGCTCAACATTAGTAATCATCAGGGTAATTCAATTGAAACCACAATGAAATATCACAACACACCTGTTAGAATTGCTATCATCAAAAGACAAGAAATGGCAAGTATTGGTGAGAATATTGAGAAAAGGGAACCCTTGTGCCCTTTTGGTGGGAATGTAAATTGGTGCAACATTATGGAAAAAAGTATGGCACTCTCTCAAGATATGAAAAATAAGACACCATATTATCCAGCAATTCTACTTCTGGAATAATTATTCAAAGATAACAAAAACAGTAATTAAAAAAAAATAAAAGTACCCATGTTCAATGAAGTATTATTTGTAATAGCCAAGATATAGAAACAATGTGTCCATCAGCAGATGAATGGATAAAGAAGATGTTGTGTGTATCATACAATTGAATATTATTTAGCCATTAAAAGAATGAAATCTTGACATTTGTGACAATATGGATGGACCTCAAGGGCATTATGCTAAGTGGAATAAGTCTGATGAAGACAATACTGTATGGTATCTCCTATATGTGGAGTCTAAAAACAACAACAACAAAACACAAAAGAAACCTACCAATCTTACAGATACATAAAACAATTGGTGGTTGCAAAAGGCAGGATGGGGGTTGGAAGAAATGGGTGAGTTATTATATATATTTTTTAGTTTAAATAAATTGCATAAAAACTTAAAATAAAAAATCTTGGAAAATCTATATAATTTTCTAAGGGTTTGTATAAAATAGTCTTTCAAGAATTCAATGAGGTTGCTTTTCAAAAAGCTCTTAAACTCTGAAATATAAGAAGAGTATTTAGCTTTGCAACCCAGAGACCATCTAGATACAGTGTGATGAGTATACATATGATAATCTCTATGTTAAATCTGAAATATGCTTTTCCCAGCCATATTAAGTCTGTCGGAAAAAAGTTTCAAGTGATCTGGAAGCTTAAAGTGAAACATATGCCCTGATATTATGCTATTTCTCTTAGGAGTAAGTCATGCCATGTTGCAAGAAGGTAGGTTTTCATACTACATTTCTAATTATACTCCTGAAAAGTTATTCCATACGTATTATGCAAGAATCTAACCTCAAAAGAAAAAAATTTCCAACTTAAGAAAGCTGGATAACATTTACATGTTTATGCATTTCACAACACTCCATACCTTCTTATTTCCTCCTTCCTCTAATTTAGAGCATGTGCTTTCTTTATCCATTTTTGGCTTAAAATTTTATGACTTAATAATAATTTGATACATTTACTTAGAAGAAGAAATTTATCTAATGACTCATGTCTAAGGGAGGCTTACAAACTAAAAGTGTGCATTTTATACCTTCTAAGTGTTTCCAAAATTACTTAGTCTTGTCCCAGCTGATGCTGTAAGCTCTGAAATAAAGCAGAAGGCAGAAGTTCTGTGGTTTGTGACCCTTTCCAAAATATGTCAGCTTATAGTCATTGCATGTGAATAACTAACTACACATCATCATCATTTTTTCTTGTAATAAAATTCTGAATGAGCCCAAACACAGAATTGAGCCCATTTCTCGATAATACAAGAAAAATAAGAATTTTTAGAGAATTAAGTTTTATATATTTTTCCCTTCCTCCTTCTCTCCCTGTCTCTCCTTCCCCTAGCCTTCTCCTCTAGTCCTCTTTTCTCCCTCTTCCTCTCCCTCTCTCCTTTTCTCTCTCCTTTCCTGATTCAGCTGTGGTAGGACCAAGGCCTGGAGCGGGGGACTGGCCATTTGTATAATTTCTGATTGTGAATCTCAGTGTTCCAAAGATTCTTGCTTTCAAGTCAGTTGGAAATGCCTCTTCCTATTGTAGGGATTTGGGGTTTACAGATTTGCTTTCAGAGCTCATCAATTTTAAGATACCTATATATTTTTAATACTAACAAATCTAAAATTAGGATGTATGTTACAGTGATGCTACTTTGCATTTTGTCATAGTTTAATTTGTAGAGGTTTTTTTCCCCAAACCTTACAACTGATGGCATCCTAATTTTGATGAAATATTGTAGTTAAGATAGACCAGTTAATCTGACTTATTAATCCATTTACATTTATTTTTCTAGTAATCTTCTTTTATAGTCCTCTCTGTATCTTCCACTTGTCTCAGCCCATTGGATCTCACCTCTGGACCACAGTTTTCCTGCCTATAAATTAAAAGAGAAGCATCAAGTGGTTTTCAAGGTCCCTCCCATCTTGAATGTGTTCCGATTTACTTCTTACTGCCTAGCTGATTATCTTTGCCTTTCCTGAAGAGGAAATCACTCAAGGGTACAGTGAATCCCTCCACTTCCTTAACTGAATAAAAACAAAGGTAAGGATACAAATTGTAATGGGGGTTTGTGGGAATAATTAAAGAGAAAGCTCTCACTCAAGTGAAAGAAAGCTTATGTCAGGATGCAAAATAAAACTGCCTAAAGTTAGGTCAGATAACTGTGAAGTCTTTACATCCAGAATTCTGGGAACATCAGTGGGACTTTGTGAAGGAAGTGAAAGTTGTTTCACTTTTTTTTTTTTTTTTTTTAAATCAGTGGAGAAAATTTCAAATAACTGATAGTCTTGGGGCACCTGGATGACTCATTTGGTTAAAAGTCTACCTTTGGGAATGAGCTCCGTGTTGGACTCCTGCTTAACAGGGAGTCTGCTTCTTCCACTCCCTCTGTTCCTCTCCCTAGTTCATGTTCTCTCTCTTTCAAGTCATTAAACAAGAAACCAACCAAACAAACAAACAAACAAAACGAACCTGCTAGTCTTTTTGTGTTCCTTAGACTCTTTGAGAACAAGACCTGAGGGCCACCATCAAGCACTGAGGATGAAGAGGGCAAGGACTAGCATGAATGTAGTTCTACACCATGTTCAGATAACAGTGCTCTTTGTAGGGACTGTTGCCAATTTGTGTTATTCAACCCAGAGACCTTAATTACCCTCCTTACTTCATGAATCCTCACATCAAGCAATCAAAAGTTCTATTAATTCTAATTAAAAACTATAAACCAAAGCTTCCTGTTTTTCTCTATCACCAAGGTCACTATCTTTATTCAAACTGCATCATCTCTCACCTGGATTATTGCAACAATCTTCCACAGAGTCTCCACCTATCTAGTGTTGCCTATTCTTGTTCATTGCAATGAGGCAATTGTATCTGGAAGCTTTTGAAGTATGAAACACATCTAAAGCACTTCCTGCTATGAAATACAAAGTCACCCATGTACAGTGTGTTGAGCAAAATTATATGTAAATTTCTAATGTTCTTTTGGTTCTGTAAAGTTCAATGGTTCACTAATTTTATTAGAAAAGAACAGTTTTTTTTTTCTTATCAACAGTGCTCCTAATCTTTTTCATATTATTACACATCATAATTCATAATATTTATGTGACTTACAGGGATAAATTGGGGTGGAAGTGTTTAGAAAGTCTACATTGATCCTGGTTTTTTAAAAAATTACATTTTATTTAGGTCATGTAATTAAAATAGATGATAAAAAATACAAAGTGTTATGAAAGAAACTAAACACTTGTGTATGAATTTCAAGTAATACATTTTCAATTATTTTTCTACTAAGAAAGCTGTATTTGTAAATGTGGCTATAACTTCTATTTTAGAATGTATGTTTGAGTACCTTCACCAAATTTCTAATCAAGATATTTTAATGATCGCCTCTCTGAAATCTTGTGTCACCAATCTATAAAAAACTTTGTTCTCACAAAAAGTAGCAAATGGCAGAAGCATATTAATCACTCTTTTTATATTTGATGGAAACTCCTTTTTAACCATTAGCCAGAATTGGACTAACTTGAATGGTCCTTGACCAGTAGTCCTTTGACTACTGAAATGGTCCTTTAAAAAATGCAATTCTTCCTAAATCTAACAGCTCTCTTTCTCTTTTTGTTCTTTCATTGACCAATATCATCTCAACATTTTGACGGTAATGGAAAGAGATTTAAAAATTTTAAAATAGTGATGAAAGTTTTCTTCAAGTATAAATGATATTACTTTAGCAGAATGTACTAGTCAGTGTTCTTCAGAGAAACAGAAACAATAAGGAGGAGGGAAGGAGGAATGAAAGGATGGAGAGAGAGAAAGAGAGAATTTTAAGAAACTGGTTCATATGACTGGAGATTTGGTGAGTCTAAAGTTAATCCTAAAAATATAAATTGTCAATCACCTCCTAAGACCTTCTTACCAAGGTAAAAATGGGTGGAGACATTTCCCTAGATTGCTGTAAAAACATAACAGTATTTGTATTTACTGTGCCAGAAAAGGGAAATCTTCTTTCTCTTGTCTACTTTCTTGTATTTATCTCTAAAACTATGTGTGTGGGAGAAGGAAATATTAGTGGATCCCTTCTTGAAAGGCTGACATGAGTATTTAAGCCCCTTTCCACACGAGCTGCCATTCAGAATCCCCCACCTTCTATCTGCTGCTGAAGAACTTATCAGCAGCACTAAGTGACTCTTTTCTCCTCTCTGATCATTTCCTTTATTGGCATGCTTAGATTTTTTTTTTTTTTCCAATCACAAGGGCTGAGCTTTTTGAGTGTAAGACCTATCATTTTGCTCAAATCTGGTTGTGGTTACAGTGGTTCTTATTCCTGTTGCTGAAATTCCATTTCTGATAACTCAGATCAGGCTTCTGGAAATGGCTCATTCTGACCATGCTAGTTGTCATTTCATATTTCAATCTGTGAGATATAACAATATGTTCTATTCAAAACCAACAATCAAAATAAAATTAAAAGTATTTCCCTTCTTAAGGTGTTTTTGGGATATTCTGGGAACTGTTGAGAAATGAAACATGAAATATAGGACAAAGCCCCTTCTCTCAAAGAGTTTTATTCTAGAGCACATAGCGATAATGCAAGTGTATGCCTAATGACATACTTTCATTAAATATGTTTTACTTACCAGATGCAGGGCATTATGGTAGAGGCTGTGAACAACAAAAACCTGTGTTACATATGTTTCCTGCTATCTAAGCCTGAGAACTGAATTCTCACTTAAGAAAATGGTACATACTCTGAGTCTTAAATTATAAGCTCAGTGCCAATCAGCAATGATTATGAGGGGAAAATCACATATGGAGAAACACAGGATAAGAAAGAACACAGCAGAAGAAAGAAACTTTTAATCATGTAACTTTGTTATAACAGTAAAAATTAAAATCATTAGAGAAAAGTCTACAAACATAACTTGATGAATACTACAAAATGTATTGAGTTTGTATTTGGGAGAATGTTTAAATGTTTGGTTTTTTAAATTTTTTTAAAAAGATTTTGTTTATTTATTTGTCAGAGAGAGAGAGAGAGTGAGAGCACAAGGGGCGGGCAGCAGGCAGAGGGAGAAGCAGGCTCCCACTGAGCAAGGAGCCTGATGCAAGACTGAATCCCTGTATCCTGAGATCATGATCTGAGCTGAAGGCAGATGCTTAAATGACTGAGCTACTCAGGCATCCCCAAAATGTTGTTTTATTTTTTTAAAAAAACTGGCATAATCAAAGAAATGCTCCAAACACATTTATAGAAAGATTAATGTAGCACAAGTGACAACCATATATTGAAAGCATAGATTTGGAATGAGATGTTCTTTAGTCTATGTTGCATTGCCCAAGTTTGAATGCTTAGTCTTTAACTAGTAAGATGATGTTGAGAATTTAAAGGAGAACACGATTGTAATAGATATTCAATTGTGAAGGTAGATCCTCTAAGACCTATTGACTTTTAAAGGTGAGAACAAAGAAAGTCTTCTCTGATATTTTGAGAATGATCAAAATAAATTACCAACACCATAAAAAGTTGAAGGACTTGTACAGAAGTTGGAGGTAGTGGTATGGGGACAAGAGCAGGGAGAGGAAGGATTGAGGTTAACAACTGCTCATCTAGTAGACAGGCATCATGGAAGAATAAAGAAGAGTGGGATAAAGGAAAAAACCCATTCATTTTCATACCCTCTAAGCAAAAGGAATGAAGAGAGTTGGTGGTAGAAGTATTTTGTCCAATAACAAATGGGAGGCAAGGGGAGGGAACACTGAAGTCAGAGAGAAGGTTGAATTGTAATGATATTTGAGTTTCATGATATAAAGTAGGGGACAGAAACTATCAAGAAACTAAGAACAAGTTTGTGAAATATTCAGGGTAATGTCTGTTCCTTTCTAACCCTTTAGCACTATAGAAAACATACAGTTTTCCCTGTACTTTATTCCTTTCATCTCCTTCCTTGTGGTCTTTTGTCTAATTTTCTTCCATTCTTGTTTCTGTGAAAAAGTTGGCTCTAGGTACACTGGTTCTTCTATTAAATATTCATAGAACATCACTTACAAAACTGATACTAAATACACCAGTAAATGTTTTTCCTTCCTAATGGTTTTGAGCATTTTCTCAGTGTTGGATCCTATTGCTGTGTGTATACTACCTAACTAATGTAATTTCAAAGTGACTTTATTGAGTTATTATTAGATGGCATTTTCATTTGTCAGTGAGGCACACAAAGGCACAGATAGATTAACTAACTTTTCTGATAGAAACTCTTCAAATATAAATTAGAGGCAATCTTTTATACCTGGATTTTATGTCTTTTGTGTGTGTGATTTATTTTTTTTATAAAGATTTTTATTTATTTATTTGATAGACAAAGATCACAAGTAGACAGAGAGGCAGGCAGAGAGAGAGGGGGAAGCAGGCTCCCCACTGAGCAGAGAGCCCGATGCGGGGCTCGATCCCAGGACCCTGAGATCATGACCCGAGCCGAAGGCAGCGGCTGAGCCACCCAGGCGCCCCTGTGTGTGTGATTTAAATGGGTAAGTAGTATAGCTGCAGACCCAGGATCTTAATGGTCATTTAATGCTTGTTTCTATTTGTTTACAACAAACCCAGTGAATGTTTTCATGTATACCCCATACAGGAAAGATATGATGGACTGCTTTATACAGTCCATCATACATTTATATTTATATAATATATTTATTATTATTTATATACATTATATTATTTATATGTATATAATGTATTTATTATTTTTAAATAATATATTTATTATAATATTTATATATTTATATTTATACAGGAAATGAACATCTTCAAAAGTGAATAAAAATTTTAAAAAGTAAATGAAATTAATGTACAAAAGCAGTAATCTGGAAAAACAAAATAAAAATTATTTTAATCAGCATGAGGAAAATCAAGTTCAAGACAATTGCTAATTCTTATATTGCGAGTTTTTGGTGTCTATTAGTGTAGTAATTGAATTGTTGGGTTTTATGTGAGACACTCCTTAAAAGGTATTATACTCAGTTTCTCTTTTTATGTGTTTATTTCATGGGCTTGGTCATCTCACATTTTTTAATGTGGGTATATTTTATATTGATATTTTAAACGCTACTGAAGTTTTTCTTTTTGAATTTTTACCACTTATTAGGTTCTAGATTTTTATAACTTCTCTTTATTGTTTCTATTGCAAAATTATTTAGAAAACTGGCTAAATAAAAATAATGCTGTAATTAGGGTGGAGTGAATCTATTGTTTTTATAAAAATCTTTCCAAGTTGTTCTCTTCATTTTTGTTTTAATATTCAGCCACAGAAACTAAATAAACAAAACCCCTCTAGGGATGCTAGGAATGTAAAACATGCTCACACAAACACACACACACACACAGTTCATCTCCTTATGAGATACGTTTAGAATATTAGGCAGGTGAAGAAAGGTCTTAAAGACAACTATATATTTTCTCATGCACGTCTTAGAAAATCGGACCAAGACATCTTTTAGGTTGTTTTTAAGATGCTCACGTGTTCCATCAGGCTAGTCATAGATGTCATCAGTCATCCAGATATTTGATCAATTGTCCAGATGCTTGTCAATTTTATGTGACATTACCGAATAGCTGAAATTGACTTGAGTTGTTATTTTAATGCATGGCAGGGTGAGACTGAGGGAAGTATTAAATGGAGCCCATACACATGGCCTTAATGGAGAAATAAAAACTGGTATTTCTATGTTCCCATTAAATCCTGTGGTCATGCCTATTCACTTTGGTAAATTGAACTCAATAAAATTTGTTAGAGAGGTTCTGCCACAAGAATCTGAAGACCTAGTCTGAAGGGATATCTTTGAGTGTTTATTTAGCTGTTTAAAATTTTAAAAGAAAATCTAAATTGATAATTACATTTTGTATTTTCCTTACTGTGGATCAAGTTCAAATCTGAAAGTATTACTTGAGGTTCCTTAAAATAAATTGCTTTCAAAACAAAATTAATTGTATTTCTTAGACTACCAAATGTTACCTAATGGTGCATAGAATTATAGTGGAGAGAAAGGACAAGTTTTAGAAATAAACACATCTGGTTTTGAATTCCAGCTCTGCTATTATAGATAACTTGATCTTGAATAAGTTACTTAATTTCCCTAATCTTCAATTTACTCCTCTGTAAATGTCAGTGTTATTATAAAGATTAGCTATAATGAATATAAAATGCTTGGCACTATTACTTGAAGCTATTATGATTCCCTTAATTTCTCAGAATAAGTACATCTCTTTAAGATGGGATGTGTCATGTCTATGTGGGATTTTAACTTTATGCAGTGTTTGTGATTCTTCCTCAATTTTAAATGTGCAGCTATTGGAGTCTAATAGGCACTGATTCATTCAACAAATGTTCTTCTGATAACTACCATGTTGCTGGTCCTATCTGGGCATGGGAATATAGTAAGGAGCAAATAGATATAGTCCCCATACAATTAGGGTTTGAAACTAATTGGGAAGAAGGAATAAACAAGTAAATAATTATATTTTAGAAAATACATTATTTTGAAGAGTGCTATCAAAAAACGTATAGGTACTGCAAGAAAGTAGAACTGATTTATATTAGATTATCCAACAAGTGTCTGAGGAAGTGCCATTTAGCCTAATTTCTGAAGGATAAGGATGGTTAAAAAGTAAATTATAGAGAAAATGGCAATTCCAGGCAGAGAACACTAATGTGTAAAAGTCATGTGTTAGGGAAGAACTTTCTGCATTGAGAAACTGAAACGAAATTGGTGGGGTTGGAAAGTTGGGGCAAGTGGTGGCAGGATCAGAGGGGAGGCTGGGGTAATGGAAGAGAAAGGCCATCAGAGGAGATACAGAGTAACTCTTGAACTTAATCTTGAAAGGACTGAAATGAACAAATGCTTTATTTAGCCTTTCCTCCCACCTTTTTCACTTTTTACACACTTAATGTTCAAAACTAAGAAAGACTTCTCAGGGGACTGGAACATCTAAAGAAATCCTGAAAGCAGAAGAATGCAAAATGTGCAAGAGAAATTCTGTCACTGGATGCAAGAAAGCAAACCTCTTTCATCATCTCAGTAACAGACAAGGCAGGGGGGTGGGGGGGTTGGCCATAGGGCCATGGGCAACCAACAAGTTGGCTAGCTGGAGTACCACAGAGGGGAATATATAAAGCAAACACTATAGTCCTACAGAGTAAAACGGGCAAATTCATAATCACAGTGAGAGCCTGCACATCCCTCTCTCAGAAACCAAGAAACCACCCACTAATAAGGAGGGGTATGGAGGAGTTACGTAATGCCCTTAACCAGCCTGACTGAGTAACTATACAAAGAGGCCTGTACCATGTACATGAAACTACATATCATTTTCAAGCACACAGACTACAGCCACAAAAATTTATCATGCCCTAGACCACAATGAAAATGTCAGCAAATTCCATAAAGGTGATATTATACAGGCTGCATTTACTTATTCATCAACAACTTTAAGAAATTCCACTACTCAAAAAATCTCCATGTATAAGGAAATTAAACACATACATGTGTACACACACACACACACAAATAATTATTAGGTTAAAGTGAAAGTCAGTATGAAACTTGTAAACTATTCAGAACCAGATAAACATATGAAAAGTGTTATATAACAAAACTAGGGGAATATGAAGCAAAACTGAGAAGAAACTGTATGAACGTAAGTATATCGATTTAAAAAGAAAATTAAAGGGGAACATGGGTAAATGAAACAAGATGGGATTGGGAGGGAGACAAACCATAAGTGACTCTTAATCTCACAACAAACTGAGGGTTGCCGGGGGGAGGGGGTTTGGGAGAAGGGGGTGGGATTATGGACATTGGGGAGGGTATGTGATTTGGTGAGTGCTGTGAAGTGTGTAAACCTGGTGATTCACAGACCTGTACCCCTGGGGATAAAAATATATGTTTATAAAAAATAAAAAATTAAAAAAAAAAAAAAAAAAAAAAGGGGAACATGGGTGGCTCATTACCTGCCTTCAAATCAGGCAATGGTCTCAGGGTCCTGGGATAGGCTTCCTGCTCAGTGGGGAGTCTGCTTCCCCTCTTCTTCTGTTCCTCTTCCTCACTCGTGTTCACTTTATGTTTCTCTCTAATAAATAAATAAAATCTTTAGGAAGAGAAAAAGAGAGAATTAAAAATAAATAATCTATGCTTTTAAGAAAAGAATCCACAGAAACAAAACAAAATGAACATAAAATAGGAAAAAACGATTAATGTAAATGAAAGCATAAACCAACTAACTAGAAAACAGAAAATGAAAAATGGATGAATAAAAAAAAAATACCCCCATATTCACCGACCTGTACCCCTGGGGCTAATAATACATTATATGTTTATAAAAATTTAAAAAATTTTAAAAAACATATTCTGAAAAAATTAATCTGATACTTTAGTAAATATGACCAAGATAAAAAGGCAACAAATAATTGTCAGACATGCAAAGAGAAACAAGGATAATACAGACTTTGAAAAATTATAAGAAAAAAATTTAACCTCACAACAGTAAATTTGTAAATCTAGATTAAATAGATTATTAACTGTAAAAAATAAAATTTGAATGTATATGCTTTTGTGGTCTCTTATAGTTCAAAAAAGCTTATAATTAATACTAATTAAAAAATATATTCTCAGGAGAATAAAGAAAAGGGAGAAAAGGAGAGCTGAAATGTTTCAGGTGAATAAAATCATTGGCATGTATACACAAGCACTAGTGTGCACGCACACACATGCAGAGGATTTCCTTTAGGGTATGTTTTGGAAGTATAGTATTTTTGCCATGCAAGTTTTCAGGGAGAGATGGCAGGAATTAGAATCCCTGCCAAAGAAGAGGCAAGAGAAGCAGTAGTTGTTGATAGAAGGGGGTGCTTGATACAGAAAAATAAGTAATTTAATATTATTTATTAATCATATTTGTCATCACTGAAACCTCTGAATTCTAAGTAGACATATTTTGTATTTTCTGTTCAGGCCAAGTCTCAGAATATAAGCTATGACAATATTTAATTGGAAGACCTCTGAGAGTCCAAAGAAAATAAGAGTGACTTTCAATCACTCCCTCCTACCTCAGGAAGTGCTCCAAATTAAAACAAACAAATAAACAAACAAACTAATAATAATTTATACAATTTTTGATTCTATACACCCTTTCTTTTTTTTTTTATTAAAGATTTTATTTATTTATTTGACAGACGGAGATCACAAGTAGGCAGAGAAGCAGGCAGAGAGAGGAGGAAGCAGGCTCCCTGCTGAGCAGAGAGCCCGATGCGGGGCTCGATCCCAGGACCCTGGGATCATGACCTGAGCCGAAGGCAGAGGCTTTAACCCACTGAGCCACCCAGGCGCCCCCTATACACCCTTTCTTAAAATATTTATTTTCTGGCCCAGATCACTCTCACAACTAATATCAATGTCTTAGAAAAATGTGTAGAATCTAAAAAATCATATGAACTATCACTTAGGAAGAAGAATTAGAAAAGGACAAGAGACTATCTGATTTCTTTTCCCAGCTCTTAAATAAATGCCTTCTTGTGATATGTGAATTTTATCTATTTGTTATTTAAACTTTTTAAAGGACAAATTAAAAGGGATTTAAATCATCAGGGCTATCATCTGGGCTGGGAATGCACAATGGCCCTTTCCATGTAAGTGGGTTAAGTTCTCTCAGTGTGTTGGTGTCCTGGTAATGATTATGGGGTCTGATTTTTCCCTTTAAATCTTTATTTTTAAATATTGTGTCCTTTTTATGAAGAATTATTTTAAAAATACAAGACATAAATAAAATAGAAGTATGTATGATGAAAATTCTTATAGGAAACATACAATTTAGGGTGGATTACTCTGCTCAGGCTGTCATAACAAAATACCACCATAGATTGGGTGGCTTAAACAATAGGAATTTATTTTCTCATGGTTCCGGAGGCTGCAAGGCCTAGATCCAGGAGTCAGCAGGGCTAGTTTCATCTGAGATCTCTCTCCTTGGCTTGTGTCTCTCTTCTGTATCTCTCATGGACTTTCCTCTGTGTCTAAATATTCTCTTCTTACAAGGACATCTGTCATACTGGATTAGGGCCCACTCTAATGACCTCAGATTAAGTTAATTACTTCTTTAAAGACTATCTCTAAATAGAATTACACTCTCAGACACTGGGGGTTAGGATTTCCATATGAATATTTGGTTGGGGGGAGTACCTATTTAGCCCACAGCAGGGGTCTTCTGAACTATAAATTTAAATGAGGGAAATAAGAAAAAAATATGACATAAAAGTAGCTGATAAGACCATTGTATGGGGCAATGAAAGAAAAAATTACTTGAGAAGTATTTGAAATGCTCACAAACTTGTCCAAATATTAGACAAGCAGTTGAAATTAATACTATCCCCCCTACCATAAATCCACAGTGCTTTTTGTTGTTTCCTGTAGTTTGTTGTACTAACTGAGTTAATTGTATTGAAGAGCTTTTAGAAAATGTCTTGCACACAGTAAGGACTTGGGGAGTATTAGTGTTCCATGCCATCATTGGTAGCTAGAACTCATCTGTCTGCCTTCAATGAAATGAGGTATTCAAGTACCTGTATTCCCAACAATCATGTGTTCCTAAAAGATAGAGATTCACTGCCATTTTTTTTGTTGTTGTTAAAATACACTGCAGCCACAAAATGCTTGATACAAAGAATGTGGTAAACCAATGTTAAGCTTCACAGGAAAAGTAAAAACAAAAATTCACATTTCTTATTTTTTGTCCTTAAAAGCCTGGACTATATAAATGCTTTAATACATGATGGATGACATACAAATAATATTTACTTAAATATGGAAACAAATTTTTTTAAACAACAGAAGAAAAACCATTTACTAAGGCTCATAAGAAAAATAAGAAGGAGCTAATTTTAAACCACTAAAGAATTCCAATTTGGTAGTGTTTGTAAAATGCTTTGAAGATGCAGAGTGGTGCATGTGCTTTTTTTTTAAAACTTGGCAAAAAGAAAAAGGAAATTGGCTGCATTAAACCAGATGGAGTGTGAAAAACACAAAGAAAAAAAAAAGAAAACTAAGTCACTAAAAATTCAGTTTTTTGGAAATAATTGATATTTTTGTTGTCATCTGGAATATCAAAAGCTTCAAGTTTAGTAAAAAAAATGACTTTTAAAATATACAATTTGTAAATGCATTTTTATTTTGAAGATGTTTAATTGGAAAGATACTAATAGTTTTATCATTATACTTTCTCCTAGAAAATAAAAATGACGTGTCTCTAATCATGGGCTAAATAGAAAAACTCGACGTGAAGTCGAGTGCTATGTGCTTCATACTTGTGTGAGAGACTTGGGTTTTGGTGTGGGCTGCAAGCAGTGCAGGTGGCTTCTTCATCACATGTTGTTTCCGTGGTGTGTGTTTTGTTTTCCTACTTCATAGAACTCTACTGCAAAACACCTACCTTTATTGGTACAATTCAATAGTCTTATCTGTACTGCCCTCCATCACTTTACATTTCTATTGAAGTTTTTTTAATTCAAAGTGTGTATTTTGGAAGAAGACTGGCATGGTTTTAAGAGCTCTGAATTAAAACTTGTCATTAATGTTTTGTTCATCTAGGTATGAGATGCGGGACAATGGGCAAGTTATTTAATTTCTCTAATTGTCTCTTTCCTTGAAAGATGAAGGAAATATCTATTCCTGCTATCCATTGTAGTTGTATTGCGGGTTATCTGTGAAAAAGTATATAAAAATGCTTCTTAAATGAAAATGTGACTTATTTTTATTTGTTTAGCAGGACTCCCAGTTGACTTTCCTCAGATATCAGTGCCCACACGTTAGATGGCAAGAGACACCAGTCTTCTACATATATTGATCAGAGAAATTTTAGCAAAGAACTTCTATTCTTCATAAGTTTGGTTGCATGATAGAAGGGTATATGATAAGATATAAACAAAATTCAAAGTTGGAAAAGCACTAAAGAATATTTAATTAGGCTTTCATAAGAATTTGTCAATAAGGGAACTGAAGTTCAGAGAGGGTTACTAGTTTCCTTAAGAACAGTCTGCTCTGGGGCGCCTGGGTGGCTCAGTGGGTTAAGCCGCTGCCTTCGGCTCAGGTCATGATCTCAGGGTCCTGGGATCAAGTCCCACATCGGGCTCTCTGCTCGGCAGGGAGCCTGCTTCCTTCTCTCTCTCTCTCTGCCTGCCTCTCTGCCTGCTTGTGATCTCTCTCTGTCAAATAAATAAATAAAATCTTAAAAAAAAAAAAAAAAGAACAGTCTGCTCTGATACTTAATTTAGGGCTTACTATGTCTCATACATAATGCTATTGGAAAAAATTGCTGGGTTATGTTTCCTTGGAACTCAGAGCCTTGTTTCAGTCTTTTAGATCAGGGGTCAGCAAACTATAGCATGAACAGATCTGAGCTGTCACCTGCTTTTGTAAATAAAGTTTTATTAGAACATAGCCACACCTGTTTATTTAGGTATTGTCTATGGCTGCTCTCACACTTCAGGAGCAGAGTTGAGTAGCTCCACCAGAGACCATATGGTCCACAAAACCTAAAATATTTACTCCGTGGCCCTTTACAGAAAAAATTTTGTCAGATTCCGTTTTAGGATAACATGATTACTTTTTATAAAAGTTCTTTTAGAATATCTTAAAAAATGATACATATTCGTTGGGAGAATCTTCAAATATTTTAGGAGTGTATAAAGTGAGATGTAAAAGAAAATTCTCCTTCATTTCATATTCTTTTTCTCTCACCTCTGGAGCCTAGCACAACTGCCTGGCACAGAGTAAGTAGTCACCAATAAATGTTTGCCAAGGGAAGGAAGGAAGGAAGGAGGGACATTAGAAGGGAGAGGAAGGAATAGGAAGGCTAGGTAACAGAAGGTCAAATTGATTGAATTCAAGGTCAATTCAGTCATGATGAGGAAAAAAAAAAAAAGATTTTTTTTTCAGACTTTTACCTGGTTCCAAAACCTGATAATTCATTTCTACACAGTGTGAGTATTCTGAACAAGAGATTTAATCCTCAAACACTATTTTTTCTGTCATTCTAATTATGGAGACACGCTAGAGAAGAAGCAGATTTGGTGAGGTGTGTGGTTTTGGGCTACTACCTATACTTAAGAAAATAAATCTCATAAATTCTAATTTGCTTTGGCAAAAGAGAGATTTTATTTCCCTCTTTGTAGAGCAAGGAGTTATGAACCTCATGATTTGCACGTAAAGTGAGGCTTCTGAGACAAAGAACAAAAATTCACATTAAGTAATAGATTTTCCCATAATAAACAAGAGAAAGCAATGGACACTTCTGGAATACTCTCCACCCTTATTTTAGAGGATTATAGACCAGGGGTTGCCTTGGCAGGCACTTAACCACACTCTTTTACTGAGAGATTGTTCTCAGGTCACTAAACACGAATTACACATGCTTCTGTCATGCTATTTTAAAAGCAGGTTATTATAAAACAGTGCTGACCTATGAATTCTCAAGTGAAATGTGTCATGAGAAAGTAACCCTAGGAAATTTACCTATTTCCTTCTTATATTCCATTTTTTCTCCTCACTTTTGCCTGGTGAGGTAATATAATACAGAACCTTCAGTTTATTGTTTTAAACAGAGTTCATCTAGTTCGTTTTTGTTCCTGGGTGGTGAATTGCTCAAAGACCTCCCATGGGTAGCCAACATTGCATTGTAATCTCATTACACAACAGTGAAGGTCTGTGGAATGAGTCTCCCCCCCCCCCCCCCTGCCCCCGTCGCTGCAGTTTGTTTCTACCACATAACAATGTGATATAGAATGAAGCTGGTGCAAGTCTTTGTATGTACTATTAGCTTGGAACTGCTTTTTGGCTGTCATCATTGACTATGTCACCACTTTGTCACCTGCCTCCTAGATTTTGTCAACTTTAGCTGGGTGTCTCAGATCACTTTCATCCCTGTGGAATGTGCCTGCTGTGTTGGCGTGAGCACCAGTCCACTCAGACCCCCACACAAGGCTATCACACTTGATGGGGTTGTTTTACTTGAATTCTCTGGATTTGTGAGATTAATCAAAAGCCCTCCAGTGGGATGGAGGAATGAGGAAGACTCCACTAAGTCAGAGGAAGAAGCACTCTCTCTAGCTATTTGATTGTGAGACTGATTGGATGAAATAAAATGTCTCGTGACCCCTTTACTCACAGCCTTTTCTCTCCCCAGTATGGTGATTGAGCTTTCCTCATCCTGGGTTTTTTTTTTTTTTTTTCCTTTTATTCAAAAAAGAAAAAAAGTTATCAAACCCCAGAACTCTAGTTCCCAGCATCTGTTTACACTTCATAGAATGACTGAGTATGTGTGAAAAGAAAATGGCAGAAACCAAGAGGATAAGTAAGGAAAGGCCCCATTCCTAAACTCTTTTGAGGATATTAGATTTCTTCTCTCCTTCATTTCCCTCTTCCCCAGTTTCCCCCAACAACTTTAGTCTTTGTGTGCAGAAGGTTGGCATTTGGTGCTCAAGTATTAACTTTAATACTTAAGTGTTTCAGCTGTTAGTTCTTTAACAGCCTGGTATTCTCTCTGCACTTTTAATGTATAATAGGCACAGTGTAAACAATAAGATTTGTTTTCATCTACACTCATAGTCACAGATTTTTGTATTTGTTTTAAAGTAATAACACTCAAAAATGGAGACTTTCAAAACATTTTATTCATTTAGTTAAAACCATTGGATCACATCACAAAATGTGGCTGAATAAAGAAATATGGAGAGGTGATATGGGGAAGAAAGGACTAAGAGTCCTGATGGAGGATTGACAGAATAAAAATGATCATTTTAATATCTTATACATTTCCCTTCACTATTTGAAAGAAAATCTCAATAAGCAAGCTAGCCTGTAGGATCATTCCTGCAGGCTTCTTGCTCTGTTCCTGTTTAGCTACATTAAAACCTGTCTGTAAGACCCCCACTGGGAGAGGGAAAACATTCCCTTTGCTGGCAGGTGGTCTTCTTGCAAGCACTTTCCAATTGAAAACATATGTTCTTGGGTGTGAGGAGGTTTCTGGTAAGTAGGGGGGAGCTCCTGCCAGGGAATGATTGAATTATATAGGCAAAATCAAGATAAACATTCTTAGTCTTCCCTTTCTTCCAAAATAAAGGTGGACGCTTTTGATATCAGAGAGTAGAAGCTCTCTGTTGTATTCACCTTCACCTCTGCATTGAAAGTCTTCCTAAACTGTCCTATAGCATAACTCACTTAAATCCTCATTCTTTTAGTCTTAAATTAAGAACCCCCCTTACTTCTCCTCCCTTTTCCAGGTCTTTGTCACCAAGACCAGTTAGGCTACCCGTAACATTGGATTGGCATTCTTTGGGCTAAGAACCCTTCTTCGAATTTGAGAAACAAGATAGAGGATCACAGGGGAAGGGAGGGAAAAATGAAGATGAAACCAGAGAGGGAGACAAACTATGAGAGACTCTTAATCTCCGGGGGAAAAAACAAACAAACAAGCTAAGAGTTGCTGGAAGGGAGGGTGGAAGGAGGACTGAGGTGGTTCGGTGATGGATATTGGGTGATGGAGGGTACGTGCTATGGTGAGAAAAAAAATAATTAATTTTAAAAATGTAAGAAAAAGAACCCTTCCTAAGACCTCAGATTTCTTCACAGTTCATTGAAGAGCAAAGAGTTGGGAAAAAAAAAACAAACAAACTTTTCCATGAAGAACCATAAGAAGATCCTTTTTCTATTTTCAAAGAGAGGGAAAACGTCTTTTGGCAAAGATATATTTAAGATGATAAATTTGATTCAGGAAGAACAATATGCAAATGACCATTAGATAAGGAGTCAATGAGAAAAGTTCAAGAAAATCATAATGAAATATATCTTAATACAGTATCTTATACTAACTTCAAACTTTTATTACATGTTCTCCCTTGTCTAGACACATCGTTTTCTTTATTTAGGTTTTTTCCAAGATTTTTATTTCTTATGTAAGAGAGAGAGAGAGCGTGAGCAGGGGTGGAGGGAATGTGCAGTGGAGAAGGGAGAGCGACAAGCAGACTCACCCAGGGCCCAGCAAGAGGCTTGATACCAGGACCTTGATATGATGACATGAGCCAAACCAAGAGTCCAAAGCTCAACTGACTGAGCCAACCAAGCACCCCGGACACTTTTTGATAAAAGCTCATTATAGCTAAAACCCTGACAACATTCTGTTCAACTGCCTAGCATGAATAAAAAGTGAGTTTGCTTCATGAAAATTAGAATTTAATTGAATTTTATAGAGTATACACCCATAAAATCGTTTTCTGCAATGTCCTAAACGCTAAATATAATTGAGGACTGAAAAGAGGTAGTAAATAACAACATAATGTGGAGAAATGTTTTTTAATGCAATCTGAAAGCACTATTAATTATACCATATCTCACAGTGAGGACAGAAGGTCAGATTGGTACTATTGTAAGCAATTGGCTATTTAGTTAAGATTTGCTACATAAGTATACAAGTGCTTCCCCAATGCCTATGCTCTATATGATATTTCTATCGCTTGAAAGTTCAGAGATTTCGTTATCTAAGAAAAAGTAATATCATGCTTTTGTTCTTCCCCGATAAGTGATATTTGAATATTTACTACCGAAAGTGAATCTAAACATGCTAAAGGGGCAAGTCACTTTGCTTAACTTGGAAAATATTGAAGGTGAAGCATATCCTTCTCATTTTCTTTTTAACAGAAATCTCTTCGTCATACTTAAAAAACTAATGGTTTATGCATGAACTAGTTTACTATATATAGTATTATGTGTGCACATTATCATTTCTAGGAGCTGCTTGAGTAACCCGGTAAAAGGGGTCAAGAAAATATTGGACTGTTCTTCAGTTATCACAGACTAGTTAGAAACTGAAAAACAAGCTAATTTTGATTTAAAAAAAAAAACATAATAATACTTTGTTTTTATATAGTGCTTCTCAGACATGACTTCATTATTTAACAGAACATTCTTCTGAGTGTAGGTAGCAAGAGCTCTCTGCAGTTTATAGAGGCATAAACTTGGGCATAAAAAGATTAATTGATTTCTCTGCTGGGCAGAGAAAATCTATGCTGAAGGGAAAGAGAGACCAAGTTTCTACAAAGGACTTCAGAGCCTGCTATTTCTCCAGTAAACAGAAATCACATCATCATTAACCTTTGTAACTAGTTCTTAGAGTCTTTGCCACAACACCAGTATTAACCACCTTCATGCCCTTGATTAAAAAGGTTTCCAGGTTTTGTTTATTGTTTCAGGCTGACACAGTACACTCACATACCATATAGTCATGGGTTGAATGAGTTTCTTACATGGCAATAGAGAAAAGATGAAAATCAGTAATGACATTCAAATCTTAATTCAAGAGTGCACAAAGGGTACAGCTAAGAAGTGTCATTACTTAGTCCCAGCAAGTACTACTTAACATCAGAAAAATCACATAATTAGAGGAACTTTAGAAGCTCACAATTTCAAGAAAAAAAATCCAAACATAATTCTAAAATACTTTTACTAAAATCTCTTAGAAACTGTTTAACTTATGTAGTTTTCCCAGTCTGAATGTACTTTCTCCAATCTCACAGTCTCTGTTCAGTTCATTCACTCATTCATTCATTCATCCAATAAATATTTTTCTAGGGCCTGTATTTTGCCTGGATATTTTGCTTGATATTGGAAATCTGGAGGTAAATAATAAAAGCCCAATCCTTAGTCCCAAGGAATTTATAAACCATAATCACAAGCATTAATTCTTACAGTGACTAAACAGATATCATGATGAAAGAAACAATTTCTATCAGGGAGAAAAACAAAAAGTAGAGATCATAGAAAACATGGGCCCCTGTGCAGAAGAATCTATGAATTTTTCAAGAGGAGCTCAAGTTTTGGGGTTTTATTATTGTTTTGCTTTAATTGTGAAATAATTTATAATTAAAGCAAAGTTTTTGTTAAATGAATATCTACACTTCCATGTTCTCTCACAGACACCATAGTACTTATTATGAGCAGAGTTTCTGGCCTAAAACACTTATTTTGCCAATTCTGGGATTTGTAATCTTGCATAAATTATTTCACTTCTTTGTGCTTTAGTTTCCTCAGCTATAAACCAAGATGCAAGTAACACCTACTTCATCCAGTTTTGTGCACATTGATTGAATTAATTTGTGTATCAGGCTTAGAGCAGAGCCTGGTCCATAGTAATCACTCAGTTAACGTTTTCTATTATCAGAGTTTGTGGGAAAGATTTGTTAAACAACTACAGGGAAGTGTTATAGTACTTGGATAGAGGAGTTGCAGAGGGACGTGGAAATGCAAAGCAGAAATATCTGACTTCACATGAAGAGTAGGGTATTTATTTGGTAGGAGGTTGTAATATGGAAGTCAGGGTTAACATCCCTGAGGAATTTATAGTGGAAAAACAAGAGAATTCAGCCTGGAATATTGCAGATTCTAAAAGCAATTCAGTCTGATACCCAGATTGCAAGGGAGAGAATAGGGAGAGTTAAGGCCTGAACCATAAGCAGGTGCCAGGTTACAGATGGCCTTTTACATGTGAAGAGGTTTGAGCTTTATGTTGGGAATAATGAGCAATCACTGAAGAGGAAGAGCAACACAATCCATTCATACTTTTGTAAGTTCAGTTTTGCTGAAACTTAGAGAACATGGGTTGAGAAGGACATGGGTGATCATTTAGGTTTTGGTGAGAATCCAGGTAAAAACATTGTCATTCATCCAGATGGCCAACAGACACATGAAAAAGTGCTCCATATCACTCGGCATCAGGGAAATACAAATCAAAACCACAACGAGATATCACCTCACACCAGTCAGAATGGCTAAAATCAACAAGTCAGGAAATGACAGATGCTGGCGAGGATGCAGAGAAAGGGGAACCCTCCTACACTGTTGGTGGGAATGCAAGCTGGTGCAGCCACTCTGGAAAACAGCATGGAGGTTCCTCAAAATGTTGAAAATAGAACTGCCCTATGACCCAGCAATTGCATTACTGGGTATTTACCCTAAACATACAAATGTAGTGATCCGAAGGGGCACGTGCACCCAAATGTTTATAGCAGCAATGTCTACAATAGCCAAACTATGGAAAGAACCTAGATGTCCATCAGCAGATGAATGGATAAAGAAGAAGTGGTATATATACACAATGGAATACTATGCAGCCTTCAAAAGAAATGAAATCTTGCCATTCGCAATGACGTGGATGGAACTAGAGGGTATCATGCTTAGCGAAATAAGTCAGTCTGAGAAAGACAACTATCATATGATCTCCCTGATATGAGGAAGTGGAGATGCAACATGGGGGGTTAAGGGGGTAGGAGAAGAATAAATGAAACAAGATGGGATTGGGAGGGAGACAAACCATAAGTTACTCTTAATCTCATAAAACTGAGGGTTGCTGTGGGGAGAGGGTTTGGGAGAGGGGGGTGGGGTTATGGATACTGGGGAGGGTATGTGCTATGGTGAGTGCTGTGAAGTGTGTAAACCTGGTGATTCACAGACCTGGACCCTTGGGGATAAAAATATATTATATGTCTATAAAAAATTTAAAAAAATTAAAAAAATAACCTAGTCATTAATTAGAGCAGTGTTAGTGGTGACGGAAAGGAGTCGGTGGATGTACAAATGTTTACTGGGTAAAACTGATGTTTGGTTGCTTCCTGGGACTGACGGAAAGAAGAGTTAAAGAAGCGGAATTTGAAGTTTTGTTTTATTTCAGTTAGTGATGCTATCGTCATTTATTGAGATTAGGATTGGCACAAGGTCGCAAATTTGGTCTGGGGGGATAAAGTGTCAGCTTTTGACATGATGAGTGTGAGGTGCATGAAAGAGAGAAACATGGACAGTTGGAAGTGTGGCTCCAGAATTCAACTTCAGTGTATATCTTTTATGAAATCTATTATCACTTCAGTGGGAAGCCATGTCTAGAAATTTGAGCAGTGATCTTGATTTATCTCATAGTGTCTTGATTTATAGTTTAATAACAACAAAAATTACATGGGTGATCATTTAGGTTTTGGTGAGAATCCAGGTAAAAACATTGTCATTCATCCAGATGGCCAACAGACACATGAAAAAGTGCTCCATATCACTCGGCATCAGGGAAATACAAATCAAAACCACAACGAGTGGCTTATAGTTTGAGAGCTCAAAGTTATAAATTTAGGAGCAAAGATCTTTTTGGGATTTGTAAGGTATTTTCCTTAATTCTGCTCCAGGCAGATATTATTCTTTTACATATACCCAACACACTTCTTAGAATTCAGCATTTCTAGGGTGCCTAGGTAGCTCAATTGGTTAAGGGATCAACTCTAGGTTTCTGCTCAGGCCATGATCTCACAGGCATGAGACTGAACTCCACATTGGACTCCGCAGCTCAGTGGGGAATCTGCTTGAGATTCTCTCCTTCTCCTTCTTCCTTTGCCCCTCCACTCACTTGTTCATTTTCTCTCTCTCTTTCTCTCTCTCAGAAATTAAATAACTTTAAAAAAGAATGCAGCATTTTCTTTGTATAATGAAATACAACTTCTGTTTTTATAAGCAGCTGGTGTTTAACTGGGAAGATGATTCCTGTGCTTTTAAGTCCAGAGTTCTCATGAGTGTTCTAGGTTTTCAGATATGAATTTATAACCCACCATTCATTCATTCAACAGGCATTACTCTAGGTGCTGGAGGTTCAGCAGTGAACAAAACAAATAAACATCTTTTTTTCCCCCCTTGGAGAGATTATAATCTGTGGAGAAGACAGTAAAGAAAAGATAATAAAACATATTGGATGATTATGTATGGTATATTAGATGGTTATGAGTTACTTAGAGAAAAATTAAAGCTGAGAAGATGGAAAGGAAATAATTCAAGAGGCGTGTTTTCAATTATCTGTGAGGTAATCAGAGGAAGTTTCACTAGTAAGGTGACATTTAAGAATGAGGGAGATGAGGGTAAAAACCAAGCCACTATATGGGGAAATAGTGTGTTGGGAGAGGGTACAGAAAGTGCAAAAGTCCTGTGTAGTCATGGTCTCCATTGCAAGGAGGCCAAAGTGAGTGAAGTAGAGTAAACAAGAGCGACAGCTGTAGTAGATGAAGCTGGAAAGGGAAGGAGGTAGAGGTTCCAGATTGTTTGAGCCTTTTGGCCATGACAGGAAGGAACTCATGGAGACTTATAGGCACAGAAGTAAAATGTTCTGATTTATATTTTTAAATGATCACTCTGGTTATATTAAAAATAGGTGGTCAAGGGTTGAAATGGAAGCAGGGGAAATTGCAACAATGCAGGATAAAATTAATGTGGGTTATGCTATGATGGTTAATTCTAGCTGGTCTGGAATTGGCCTGAGCTGTATTGTTAAAGTAAGAGATGTACCTAGATGCACTAACCTTTAGTCGAGGCGTGAAATATAGCTGGCCCTTGAACAACATGGGTTTGAACTATGTGGGTTCATTTATGCATTAGTCCACTTACACATGGATCTTTTTCAGTATAAATACAGTGCTGTAAAAATATTTTCTCTTCCTTACAATTTTCTTAATAACCTTTTCTTTTCTCTAGCTTACTTTATTGTAAGAATATAGTATAGAATTCATATAACATGCAAAATATATGTTAGTCAACTGTTTTTTTGTTATTGTTGTTTGTTTGTTTTCTGGTCAGCAGTAGGTTTTTTGTAGTTAAGTTTTGGAGAAGTCAAAAGTTATACATAGATTTTTGATGGCCCAGGGGGTGGTATCCCTAACTTTCATATCATCCAAGAGTCAACTGTATATTGAATAATAGTGTTGTTTTGTAACCATGAGTTTAAAGTCAAGTTTCAGGATTTTTTTTATCAGTTTGTTTGCCTTACTTATTTTGCTTATTGACAGCAGTGAATTTGATGACATATATATATTTGGGTATTGGTGAGACCCCACCCCCCCAGAGGGCTCCGGCACCTAGCAAAACATATGCCTGCATGAGCAACAAGATATAAAAAGTAATGGTCAAGGGGGTGCCTGGGTGGTTCAGTGGGTTAGGCCTCTGCCTTCGGCTCAGGTCATGATTTCAGGGTCCTGGGATCGAGTCCCTCATCAAGCCCTGCATCAAGCTCTCTGTTCAACAGGGAGTCTGCTTTCCTTCCTCTCTTTCTCTGCCTGCCTCTTTGCCTACTTGTGATCTCTGTCTGTCAAGTAAATAAATAAAATCTTTAAAAAAAATGTAATAGTCAAAAATCCATTTTGGGTTTCTCCTGGTTTCACTGTGTTCCCTGCCATGCACACATCTGTGGTCCCTGATCTTTGAGAGAAGACAACAGAACCCTGCAGAGGGAGAGCAATTAGATTCTGGGCTCAGCCTTTCTAGGCCCTTGTTATGAGACAGCTAGAATTCTTTGATTAGAATGCCTCCTTATGCTAATGCTTTTACTTTATCACATTCTTTCCCAACAATTCACCTTAGAAGTAAAAGTACCCATTTTGTGTTCTGAGAATCTTCTTTAACAGCTGAACCCTGACTCCCACCATTAGTGCAGGGACTTAGGCAAGGGTGGTAGAATGGAGGTGAAGAGTCAGTCAGTTGGACCTGGGGAATAACATTTAAAAGAAGAATTGACATAATTTACTGATGGATTGCATGTGGCATGCGAGAATTAGAGTAGACTCAAAGATTGCTCCCAATACTCTCATTGTAGGCAAATAGGAATGATGACTGAGGAGCCAAATTAGTGTTCATTTAATAGAAAAAATAAGAAGAAAACTAATTGAAGACAATGAACATAGCAACTCTTGTGGGAAAACAGATATATACAAACTAGAGAAAAGCAGTCTTTGTTGAAAAAAGAACAGAATTACAAATATTTAAGAGCTAGGGATATAGGCATAAAAGGGAAATTATTTTGTTTTAAATTGTTTTGAAACCTTCTTCGGAGAAATTATTTCTTTTCTCTACACTAACAAATTAAATTTTATCTAACACAAAGATCATGGGGGTAAACATCAATGTAGCAATTTGATTCTATTATAGGACTTGTCTTATAAACCACACCATTTTATCTCTAAGATATTTTCATTCCACAATGATATTTCACTTAACTTTAACTTAACTAATACAAAAATGAAATAAAATCAGAATTTGGAATATATAGAAAATGTAGAATATTAATTCAGTTTGTCATTTGGAATATTATATTTAAGCAAAATATTATTTGTTATTTCCTGTGATTCTGGGCCCAATATTAATCTTAGAATTATGTGGATTTTATTTAAGTCCAAGAAAAAAATCATTATTTATAAGCTAAAATTAATTAAACCTGCCATTAATGTTGCTATTGGCCTTTAATATTTAGTTTGCTCTGTATTTACATTGCATCTGGAAGTCTTTTGAAGAAAATCTGGGATGATTTTTACTTGGAGTGAGAAACTTTGGAAACACCCTTAACATCTATATAGTAGGTGCTAAATATTAAGTGGATGAGTACATACATGAATAAATATATACACAAATGAAGAGTCACATGAATGGTTTATGAATGAATATATGAATTTGTAGTGGCACGTATATGCAAAAAATGTTTTCTATTCTGTATCAGAGAGGAAGTCATGAATCTTTTGTTATTCTCTTCATTTGTTGATAGTAACCACACTGAGGCCTACTTGTAGAGTAAGGATGGTGGATGAAAGCATCACTGTTGACCATTCGAGAATAAACTGGGGTCTGGAATACAAGGACAGAGTGAGGGGGAAAGACACACAGCTAATCCAAGTGATTTTGGTCATCAAGAGCTGTGGGATTGGGTGGCATCCTATGCCCTGAAATGGAGATTGAAGCTGGAGTTAGAGCAAAAAGAAGCTACTCAAGAGAAAATGTATCATTCCTGGGGTAGAACTGACTCATCAGAGAAAAAGGTGGAGGTTATTTCTTTCCTTTTCTGTGTCATGAACTCATGACCTCCCTCCATTTCCTGATGCACACACACACACACACACACATGCACACATCTCCCAAGGCATCTGTGAATTGAAGGATTTATATGAGCTCTCACAAAGGATATCACTGTTTTCATGGGTGGTTTCAGACAAGCAGTTTCTCCACCCACTCATCTCCCAAGGTTGTTCCTTAACCAGGTAGCTAACTGAGGCATGGGATTGAGCCAAATACTATATAGTTATTTTAGAAAGGTTAGCCTCAGAATGACTTAATAAAGAAAAAGCAAATGACTCCAAATTCCTGTATCCTTCTTGTATGCATAGAGATAATAGATAGGCGATAGATGATAAGTAGATGGATAGATAGATAGATGATAGGACAAACTATTATAGACAAGGCTTCCCACACTATTTTTATTTTCAAGCTATTTTAAAATGTCTTTTTAAAGTATTTTTATTTTTTTTCAGTGTTACCAAAATTCATTGTTTATGCACCACACCCAGTGCTCCATGCTATACTTGCCCACCTTAATACCCACCACCAGGCTTACCCAACCCTCCACTCCCCTCCCCTCCAAAACCCTCAGTTTTTTTCTCAGAATCCACAGTTTCTCATGGTTTGTCTCCCCCTCCAATTTCCCCCAACTCACTTCTCCTCTCCATCTCCCAATGTCCTCCATGTTATTCCTTATGCTCCACAAATAAGTAAAACCATATGATAATTGACTTCTTTGCTTGACTTATTTCACTCAGCATAATCTCCTCTAGTCCCGTCCACGTTGAAACAAAAGTTGGGTATTTATCTTTTCTGATGGAGGCATACTACTCCATTATATATATGGACCATATCTTCTTTACCCAAAATTTCTTTCTACTTTCTCTTTTCCTAGCTTAGGAAACATGTGTCAAATCTCACAGTATCTTTTTTTTAAAGATAAAATGTATATAGTGGTGCAGTTTGGTAGATATTAATCAAAGAAACTAGCATGTCTAAAGCCAAATTGCCATACTATGAAGCAACAGTTCAATGAATGGGGATTTCCATTCAAATAGTTGCAAAATATTCTTTGATACTTCAGACTGTATACTGAGGATGGTAGGGTCATCCCTTCTTTTCTTTTCTTTTTTTTAAAGATTTTATTTATTTATTTGACAGAGATCACAAGTAGGCAGAGAGGCAGGCGGTGGGGGTTGGGGGGGTGGGGGGTGGGGAAGCAGGCTCCCTGCTGAGCAGCGAGCAAACAGAATGGGGGGCTTCAATCCCAGGACCTTGAGATCATGACCTGAGTGGAAGACAGAGGCTTAACCCACTGAGCCACCCAGGCGTTCCTTGTCCCTTCTTTTCTAATGAAAAGAAAATTAAATTTAAAAAGAAGACAGTTTGTTGTTTGTCTTTAGACAATAGACACTAGACATCAGGAAAGTAAAAAAATAAATGCAAAGAGGAAAGATGTGGGTCAGAATTTCCCAAGATTTTCCCACAGATCTCTCAGTCCAACCAGATACTCTGAGCAGTGTGTTCCATGGAAGAACACATTTCTGCAGTGCCCCATGTGCTATCCTCTCTAGGGGATGCTCAATGCTTATTAAAATATTAAAGACACCAAAATCCTGATGTAAATAAATCTATTTAGCTTCCCTTAACCCAGCGTTTCTAAAATTTATGAGTCCATGAAGACTTCTTAAATATGACCCACATCAAGATCCTACAGAGCTAGTGATGTGGAATATACTTGGTGCCTGCCTGTACAATGCAAACATACTCAAGTGTACAGAAAGCCAGACCCCTGGGAAATGGAATCACTTAGAGGTAATCAAAGCCTTTGTAGAAAAACATAACATTTTGATGCTCAGAGCATGGAAAAAGAAATTATACAGACTGGGAACCATGCATCACACCACTTAGGGATAGCGGCGTTTAGAAAGAATTAAGAAGAAGCCAAGAAACTAAGAACAAAAGCCTAATAATTAAATCCACTAGACTGTATTTTTAATTAATTCCTCTGCTGGTACTAGACAAAACTTTCTAAGATGAAGAATATTAAGAGCACAGTATTTTTTACTAAACCAATGCCTTCTAAACTCTGAGATCCATTTGCTTTTGGAAAACCTCAGTTCCCAGGGGTTCTGATGGGTTGTGGAGGATTTCAAATGCTCATAAAAGGACTCTTAGGCTTCTTGGACATCAAATACTCTTACAAAACAGTAATTTGTCAAATTAAGTGCCAATGAAACAGATGGATTACATTTTCCTCACAATGTGTACAAATTAAGAAATTAAAGAGAAAAAGTACTTGGTAAAACCAGCTTTGTATTTTTCTGGACCTAAAGCATTTAGAAAAATAGTTTGAGATATTTGGCTAATGCCCAGTGCCACCAGGCCTGCCTGGCTCCAGAAACCAATCTCATTGACTGAAATACTCTATTAAGCAAACAGATGGGTGAATGGTTTGTCACTGACTTCTCTGAAAAAGTGAAACATGAAATGAAATATTCCTGGAAGGATACAATACACGTGCTTCGTACTTTTGGAGAGGTAGTCTGAGATCCATCTCTAGGAGGATTCAGACTTAATGTAAGCTGAGGGAATTGAGTTTTTAAAAAGATTTGTTGTATTATTATGAGATAACTGAGAAAGGAAGAGAGAAATACCTAAAGAAGACAGGTAAACTAGAAAAATTGGGAGTATAACTTTTGTAAATAGCTAGAATTTCTGCCATTTTGAATATAGTTTTTGCGATGTTTTCAGAATGGTATGTAAATTTGTAAGACATATTTATGTTTATGCTTTTAAATAATTTTTATAATTTTAAAATTAATAAACTTTATTTTTAAACAATTTTACGTTTATAGCAAAATTGAGTGGAAAATAGAAAGTTCTTATATACTTTGTGTCTCCACGACACACACACTACCCCCCACTATCAACACCCCACATCAGAGTTACAATCAATGAACCTATGATGACACATCATTATCAACCAAATCCATAGTTTACAATAGGGTTCAGTTTCTATGTGTTTTTAGTAAGGAGAGATACTGACATTACAAATAATTCACTTGTCAAATAACCAATAGTGCTGCTTAAAATATATTATTAGTGCATGTTGGGGGTAAAGAACTCTGGAGCTAAGGCTTTTGATTGTTTTAAAAGAAATAATTTATAACCACACATTAGTTTATTTGGTTGCAAGAAGAAATAAGTTGTAGGAAAATGTAAGTTTTGTATACTTAACTCTTATGTTAAACACAAGACACAGACAAGCCTCATTAATTAGCAAATATTATTTCTAATTTGCAATGTAGAAATAATTTTTCCTTGCTGTGCTCCCTTCCTTCTTAATACAGCTATCTTTGGAAAGACATATAACAGAATATCAACTTTATGCAATACTCTGCATAGAAAATTACTATGATAGCAAAATCAAACCCATATTCATTTCTCATAAACCTATTTTGTGCTTCCTTTTCAATATCATGTTGAAAACTTGAATGCACCAACCATGGTTCTCCACTTTTATAGAGACTCTGAGATATACTCATGGAATGAATTTGATGTTGAGGTTCTGACTCCAAAGACTCAATTTGTTTCTTGAACTAGCAACACCTCTTGTTCCATTTCCTGAACAGATTTAAACGCCCAAGGGGGAGATTAAAAACCCCAAGATCAATCCTGATTCTGAGAGTGTTCTTGCCTAAGGCCTAATGTATGCATTTCTGACATTAACTCTCAACTAGATTTATTCCTTTTTTTTTTTTTTTTTTTTCAGATATATTCCTGGAGGAAGACCAGTGTCTGACCTTACCTCCAACCCAAAGAAACTCTATTTCATTCAACGATACCCAGAAACTCTGGAGGTAATTTTTTTTAAAGAGTTGATTGAGCTGGAAAATCGCTCACATGGAGCATCTTATCTGGAGTCCATGTTTTCTGTACCTGACAGTACAGATAGACTCCAGATAAGATGTTCCATGTGAGTGAACTGGATTTTATTACTAACTGAATTCTCAATTTGATTTTTTTGAGTTTTATTACTAATTGAATTCTTTATTTGAGCTTTATGGTAAGAATAACTGCAAATATTTTAGCTTATTTTTCACATCAGGGAATGTAAGAACAAAATTAAATTGAGCTGCAGTCCCCACTTATTCAATAAAAACTGCCTTTTTTCCCCCCCTATTTAAAAAGATTTTATTTATTTATTTGACAGAGAAATCACAGGTAGGCAGAGAGGCAGACAGAGAGAGAAGGGGAAGCAGGATCCCCGCTGAGCAGAGAGCCCAGTGTGAGACTCAATCCCAGGACCCTGACATCATGACCTGAGCTGAAGGCAGAGGCTTTAACTCACTGAGCCACCCAGGTGCCCTGCCTTTTTTTTTTTTTCTATTCTTTTTTTTTTTTCCTTTGGCTTTTCTCTCTCTTTTTGTTCATGCCTTCCCCAATTATTTTTTCCTTATCCTGAAGCAAACTTCATTCTCCAAGTTTGGCTCAGATATCCACATCTTTCTTCCTTTGGTCTGAGGTTCCTGGGGTAGAGCACTTGTTCCAGACTCAGCCAGTTAAGCACCTTAATGTTTCCCCCTACCTGTTTATTCACCCACACCCCACCCATGCCATCTATCTACAAAGATGAGTTGAGAATTAATCTGTGAACAAACCTCTTTCAAACTAGATTTTCAGTTGCACAAACCAATACATTATTTTCTGCTTAAGTTGATTTATTTCTTCTCATTTGAAACAAGAAAAAAATAGTCTCAGTACACCCTTTCAGAAATTTTGTTGGTGCTACTCATACATACATTTTTTATTCAATGGAGTTATTTCTATGAATTAGGTTTTTCAACAAATTAATGAGAAAACTTCTGTTTGGTGATTTTAATTCTGTAATAAAATTCAGAGACTCAGAATGAAATTTAATTAGCATTGCATTAAGCATTTAGGAATAACTTTGTAGATTTCTTAGCGTAATTTATTTTTCTAGATTGGGTTTGCTAATTAGATTAATTGATTTATCTGCTGTAAAATTTTTTACTTTCAATAGATTTTCTGTTTTGATGTATAACATTGTAATACAGAGAAGATACTTAGCTTTTTTGTTTTTTAATCCTGTTCTTTCTATGTCCTCTTAACTGCTTCTTATATTTGAGTGGCATTTATTTAGAATGTAATTCACCAATCTTAGCCTCGGTTTCTCATTAAAATTATCTTAGCATATGGACTGCAAAAAGCACACATCCTGTTTTGAAAAGCTTTGGTATATAAATTCATAATTTCCCTTTGATTTTATGTAGAGCCATAGTCTTCTACTTTCTGCTTCAACTAGAGTAGTGAGCAATAATTTCTAAACAAGTCATTGTAGGTGTGGAATATGATAATATTCAGAGAGTAGCTTTCTAGAGATTAAGTTTAAATAAACATGAATTTGAAGAATGTCCTAACTTGTTCCTATTCCTCTCCTGTAACCCACCTCACCCATGCTGGAATGAGGTAGTGATAGAGCCTGGGAAAAAGTGAGATATCATTTTCTGGGCTTTCTTTTATCTTCATGTTACTGTACTGAATATTTATTATTTGACAACTTTTAATCTTTAATGGGGGAAAAAAGGAGTTCTTGCTCATTCAGGAAATAGGAATGACTTAATCAGGAGAATCCACCTGGATGTCATGAAAGGAAGCTTAGCAAGAACTAGAGCCTTCTATAAGAATTTTATCTTGATTGAAATGTTTTCAAAGGTCACCATTTTAAAATGTAGTTTAATGTAGAAACTACATTGATTACAATGTAAGACCATATGTGTAAATGTTAATTGTGCAAGAGTAGGTTAAAAAAAAATCAGTAACAAAATACTTTCTCAGATTACATCAGTTTTAAAATATTTTCTAAAGAGAAAAACTGCCTTCACCATTTAACAGTCACAAATAGTATTTATGATATACTACTTAAGCTTGTTTTTGGTAGACTCTAGGGCTACATGGGAGGCTGGTGAGCTGGGCTAAACATTCTAGAAAACAGAACGACATTTCCTAAAATCTTTTAGTGGTTGGAAAACAAAGTTTTACTAATGGGAAGGAGTCTGCCTCAAATGCATAGTCAGTATCTTCATAAGACTTTTCCCAGAATTTGAAACTTGCATGGAGTAGAATTATAAAGAGCTAAGCTCAAAACCTCTAATGAAGAGAATTCAATCTCCTGCAGTCTTAGAAGGCTGAATAAACAAAGACTGCACAAAAGTCTCAATTAAAATCTGGGAAGGACCATTCCTAAAGAGCACTGACAAAGCCCAGGGTAGATTGAGTCTCACTAAAACTACAATCAGCCTGACCCTTGAGTTTGTCACACTTTCATCTTATCTACCTAATAGAATAAAAGAGGAGATGGAGTTGGTGGTAAATACATTTGGAACCAAGTTCTTTTCCACACATACAACCACAAATTTCTAGATATGCAAGGAGATAGAAAATGTGACTGATTATAAACAGAATAATAGAAAAAGTGGACCAACAGATCCAGACACTGTAGAAAGCTAAAAAGGAGGTTTTTTTTTTTAAGATTTATTTTTTTATTTAATTTTAGGAGATAGGTATGGGGAGGGAGGATATAGGGAAAGGGAGGGAGAGAGAGTTACAAGCAGACTCCCTGCTGAGCACAGAGCCTGTCCTTGAAATCAGCACCTAAGCCACCCAGGCACCCAAGAAGTTTAAAAGAAGTACAAATAGTGCTCATATATAAAAGTAAACAAATCCGGGACGCCTGGGTGGCTCAGTTGGTTAAGCGGCTGCCTTCGGCTCAGGTCATGATCTCAGGGTCCTGGGATCGAGTCCCACATCGGGCTTCTTGCTCGTCAGGGAACCTGCTTCTCCCTCTGCCTCTGCCTGCCTCTCTGTCTGCCTGTGCTCTCTCTCTCTCTCTCCCTCTATCCCTGACAAATAAATAAATAAAATCTTTAAAAAAAAAAAAAAGAAGTAAACAAATCCAAAAATAGTAAAGAGAGGGTAATTTCAACAGAGAAATGCAATCACTCTATGTAAAAACAATGAATATCCTACAACTAAAATTTTCAGTATCAGACAGTAATATTTCAGTAGATGAATTCAGTGGAAGGTGGACCATAGAAGAAGATCGGGTCGGTGAATTTGAAGAGAGATTAATAGAATGTAGTCAAATAGAAGCACAGAAAAAAAAAATAAAAAGAAAGAAAGAAAGAAAAGAAAAAATAGAAAAAGTAAGCAGAGTATATGAGAATTTGGGGACCTGGTTTAATGAACATGTTATTTGTGTCTCAGAAGGAGAATAAAATGGGAAAAAAGAAATGAGGGCCAGTATCACATAAAAGTAATGAAAGAAACTAATCTCTGGGGTTCAGAAGGTCAGCAGATCACAAGCAGGATACATACAAAGAAAACTACATTTAGATATTGACATCAGTACGATGGTGCTGTAGTAGTTTCCAGCACCTGTCCACTTGCAGAAACATCAATTTGAACAACTTTCCATGCATGAAAATACCTTCACAAGAGTTAAAGATTCTGGGTAAAAGATTGTAGCACCTGGGTGGAACACTGAGACAAGAAAAGATGCACTGAAGAAGGTAGAAAGGACAGTTTTACACTATACCTGTCACCACTCCTTTAAGCCTGGACAGACCAGCACAGAGGGAGATATCCTTTCCATTGGGAAGGAGAGTTAAGTGAGCACGTGACTTCACCAGAGACTCTGGCTCCAGGCCCACCTCCATGAACCCTGGTGCTAGGCTGGCCTTTTAGCCCTAGGGACTCTACCTCTAGGTTCACCCCAGCACTAAGTAACTCAGTCCCTGCAGACCCAGCCTCCAAGCCAGCTTCTGTGGACCCACGGTCTCCCCTCACCCTGGCTTTGAATATTGACTATATACAATAGCGAACGGACAGAAGCAAAGATGTCATTTTTAAATTTCTTAGGTATTGCATATAGGGTAGTTATTATTACTGAAGTATAGTTGACCAAATCCGTTTTTTTTAAGATTAATAGAACTGATAAACTCTTAATAAATATTGTAACTATCTCTCAGAACAATATATTACTTAAAATATAACCCATGAGAAACTATACTAGTTACCAAGCATGTTTAGATGTAGCCTTAAGAAAAACATATATTGGCAACAGGTCTCTGGGGGAGAGGACGATATATGTCTTTGAAGCCAAGCATCTGTGGATGCCCAGCTCGGTCAAGGCGGAATTCTGCCTGCTTAATTTTTCCGTTATCTTCCCTTCCCCTTAGAGCACCTGTAGCTAATTAGATGAGCCCTTTGAATGTGTTTGCTCAACTATAAACTATAAACTATAAAATATATAAACTCAACTATATACTCAACCAGGTATATTTTGCCTTGCCTCTTGTTTACCTACAAGGCATATGATTAATGTGTAGCCTTCTTCAGCTCCTTTGCTGATTACTGTCTATATCTAATAAAAACAGGACTGATGAGTTGTTCGGGGCAACAGTCTTTTCTACTGTTTTCCCCTGCTCCCTCTCTCTTGCAGCTGAGTTGTTTGTGACTCATTCTTCTGCAGTGCACTGTCAGGACCAGCAAGAATGATGCAAAAAAATGAGAGAGAAAACACAAATTACCAATATCAAAAATAAGGGCACCAGTAAAGATTTTAGAGACATTAAAAAGACAAGAAAAACTTTATGGATCACTTTGTACTGATAATCTTGACAATTTAAATGAAATGAGAAAATTTCTTCTAAAAATTTTATCTTAATAGAACTGACACAAAAGGAAATAAAAATTCTGAATTTGGTTCTGTAATTAAAATCTTTCTGACAAAAATGTTCTGGCCCAGATGGCCAGATGGCCTTCCAAACACTTAAGGAAGAAAAAAATATATCAGTCTTACACATATTTTTCAGAGAACAAGAAAAGAGGAAATATTTTCTACCACATTTTATGAAACCAGAATGACTTCAAAAGTAAAAACTAATAAACACATTATAAGAAAAAGAAAATTACAAGGTAATGATTCTCATAAACACATATGCAAAAATATAGGAGACTATAGTAATTGGACCTAGTTATTTATCAAAAGGATGACACATGATGAACATGCAGAATTTATTCTAGGAATCAATGTTGGTTTAGTATTTGCAGTCAATTTATATAATTTACTACATTAACAGAACCTAGAAGAAAATGTCTATGACATAAATAGATGTTGAAAGACATTTGATAAAACAATGCAGACAATATTCAATTTTAAATGAAGGCTAAGAAAAGTCACAGAATTTTCCTAAAGTGCTTTACAAAATAAACTATTTAAATGTTTTTGAGTAGCAGTATGCTTTGAACAATTTTGATCAGTGAAAAATAATATTTATTGCTCTTTTCCAAGATTGTTCAGTTCCTTGTTTTGCATCTACATACAACTATGACAGTTGTTCAAATATGAGATTCTGGAAAAGAGCACAAGCTGTAGTTTCTCTGATATTGGTCCTAGCAACTTTTTTCTAGATAGTGACTACATAAAAATAAAAAGCTTCTGCACAGGGGAAGAAACAATCAATGAAACTAAAAGGCTACCTACCGAGTGGGAGAAGATATTTGCAAATGACATATCACATATGTCATTTCAGCACTAAAAAAATAAAGTATCCAATTTAAAAACATGGGCAAAAGACATGAACAGACATTTATCTAAAGACATACAGATGGCCAACAGATGTATGAAAATATGCTCATTATCACTTATAATCAAGGAAATGTAAGCTAGAACTATAATGGGATATTACCTTACATCTGTCAGAATGTCTAAAATTAACAACACAAGAAACAACAGGTGTTACCGAGGATGTGGAGAAAAAAGAACCCTCATGTACTACGGGTGGGAATGCAAAGTGGTCCAGCCATTGTGGAAAAGGGTATGGAGGTTACACACACACACACACACACACACACACACACACACACACAATTTAAAAAAACACACACACACAAAATAAACAAGCAAAAAACTCTATGATCCAGCAATCACACTACTGGGTATTTACCCAAACAATACAAAAACACTAATTCAAAGGGATACATGCACCCCCTAGGATTATAGCAGCATTATTTACAATAGCCAAGACATGGAAGCAGATCAAATGTCCAACCATTTATGAATGTATAAAGAAGAGGTGCTATATATATATATATATAATATTATTTAGCCATTAAAAGAATAAAATCTTAAAATTTGCAATGACATGGATAGAGCTAGGGAGTATAATCCTAAGTGAAATCAGTCAAAGAAAGACAAACATATGATTTCCCTCATATAAGGAATTTAGGAAATGTAACAAAAGAGAAAAGGGTGGGGGAGAGAATAAGAGAGACAAACTAAGAAACAGATTCCTAACTATAAAGAACAAACTGATGGTTACCAGCAGAGAGGTGGTGGGGGCGAAATGGGTGAAATAAGTGATGGGGATTAAAGAATGCAAATAATGATGAAAATAAAAACTTAAAAAGAAACAAAAACAAAAACAAATAGACCAGATATGAGATAAAAACTGCAAAAGGACAAATTTAAAAACATAATATGAAACTACTAAAATGTATTCCTACTTATGGAGAAGAGTTACTCAATTTTCTTCCTTTCCTTGCCTAAGTACTATCGATCAATATGCATGGGATATGTATCATAAGTCCTTTTTTTAATGTTCTCAGTTGGAGAGGATGATAGGCTGAAATTTGAGAGACTAGAACTTTATAATATCCTTACCATGTACTGGTCATCTGAGGGCAAGTTTCTAAATCTATGTTAGTGAGGTAATAAATTTGTTAGTTTTTAAAATCCATACATTTCCATGTAATTCTACATATTTGTCATATGTTAATTTCAAACTACCTGACTCAAATAACATAGATATTGGTAAACACCAATAATTGAGTCACTTAGTTTTTTTTCTTTTTAAGTATGTTTTGTTTTGTTTTCTTTTAAGCATCTGACCCCAAATTTTGTTCTTTGCTACTTAATGTTAGAGAGTTGGATGTGCATAAGTCTCTTGGCTTTTTTAAGTAAATTATTATTATTTTTTAAATAAATTATTTTAAGTAAATTATTTTTTAAGTAAATTATTATTATTAAGTAAATTATTACTACTTTTTAAAGTAAATTATTATTACTTTTTAAAGTAAATTATTTATTTTTTAAGTAAATTATTAAGTAAATAATAATAATAATTATTATTTTTAAAGTAAATTATTAAGTAAATTATTTACTTTTTAAACTAAATTATTATAAATAATTATAAATAATTATTTATAATTAAATAATTGCTAGTAATGAGGAAACCTCCTATTAAAAGCAATTTCTTTGTATAGAAAGGGAAGTGGAAATACTAGTAACAGTTTTTCCACTAGATGATGTAAATAAACCTCAATAAACCAAAGAAAATGTCCTTGTGTCATGAACATATTTCAAAGGTTAAAATCAGTTAAATATAATGAGAGACTGCTTTCAGAAAAACAAGGTTTTTTTTTGTTTTTTGTTTTTTTTTGTTTTTTTTTTTTTTTTTGCTTAGAAAGGTTTGGAGTGCTCTGTACACATTGCTTGTAAGCTGTTTTGCCATTTTATAATACTATAAACATATACAGACACACACAGACAAACACAACCAATATTATTTTAAATTGATACCAAGTGCCCTAGTATGGGCGGGACATAATTAATTTGCTGAGTCTGTATTTTAGGAAATGTATATTTTTCTAATGTGTTATATTTTAATTTGTTAAATGATAAATCATACTTTAATTAATGATTTTAGAATGAAATATTTTCCTAGACCATGGTGATTTTAGGACAAATTACTTAGTTTTGGGTACATGCATTTAATAAGTTCTTTTAAGCATGCTTTGATTAAACAAAGATTATTATACTATGTTATGTTATAACCAGCAGAATATTAAGCTTCTTTCACATACATGTATAAATATTTTTTCTTAGCTTATCATTTGATTTTTAATTTTTGTTGTTTTTAATTTACAAAGATTTGTTTTATTCACAAGAAGGTAGGGGTTGAGAATCAAATTGTTTCATCTTTCCTTGATGATTTCTGCCTTGGATATTATGCTTAGAAAGGTCTGTCTTACTGCAGTATGTATATTCACCTAAACTTTACTTTTATACTTATATAGTATTATTTCTGACAAATGAATCATATTCAAGAACATGGTATATATGTACCCATGTGTTAAATATTCGCTTATGCCCTCCATAAGAATTTGCATTTAGGTCCTATAACTTTCTCAATAAATCTATTATGTGATCAGTTATATTTTCTTATTGTTAAAACAGTTTCTCAATTGCTGCTCCTGGGATTCTCTTAGACTCTCTCATTGAAAAAAATCATCACTTGCATTAGATACATAGATTTAACCAAACGTATAAAATGCCTGCTGTTGTGCACCATCCTAAGTGCAACCAGAAAGCAACTAAAATATAGTAAATATGGCTATTGTCCAAAGTTGAGGAATACTAAATAACATTCAGCAGGGAACAATCAAATGTCATTTCCGAAGTACCATATTAGTTAGGCAGACTTCCATATAGTATAGGTATCAATGGAGTTCTGAAGTACTGAAAGAGATGAACAATTCCTGGTGGGCACAATGGGTGAGGTTAATTATTAGAATATTTATACAAGGAGATCATGTTTGGGGCAAGATTTATAGAGTAATGAGAGAATAGTAGGGCCAGATGGCAATGACATAGTTTATTTTTTAAATCTCTCCAAATTTCCATATAGAAATAGAGAAACTGAATACAAATTGAAAAGTGATAAACAACATTAGTACTAGATTAATGTCAAGTCCTTCCCATGCTTCAGATATCTCTGAAACAGGTAATTTCCTTCTGTTGCATCTCTTCAGACTCAGTCTGAGAAATTTCTCTGCTTTCAAGTGCTTACATGTAATTAGGTTTTGTTCTGCCTTGATAATCCAGGATAATCTATTTTTAAAATTAGCTGATTAGTAATATTCATTATATCCACAAAGTTCCTTCAGGGGAGGACTTAGATTAGTGTCTAATTGAATAATCAGGAACAGAAATCATTGGTCTTTAGAATTCCACCTATCATGAGATACTTGGTAATATCAGGAAGATTTAAAACAATCTGGGCTATGTGAAGTCCTGAAACCAACTAGCTAAAGTTCTCTTCCAGAAAAGTGTCCCACATTGAAAAGAAACTGCTGGGAGTCAACACAAAATTGAATGAAATATGGGCAAAAGAAATGACTAAAAAAGAAAATTTAGAAAAAAGTGGGGTAAGAGACCATAAGTATTAGGAAGCAAGTCATCAAATGTTTGTACATTTCACAAAAACAAAAGAATACATTAAGTTAAATCCATCATCTAGAGACACAATGAATGAAATAAAGGCATTGAAGTAGAAAACCACAAAGATTAAAGAAAAAGAAGGTAAAGAGTAAAATAATATCCCTACAGACAAAGAAATCATGGCAGAAAGATATGCTCACAAAATAACTTACATAAATTAACTATACAACATTAGAAAAGATTACAAGACAAAAAAAGAATAACATAAATTAGAATAACTCAGAAATGAGGTAACTGTTTTCAGAAATGAATTAAAGATAATTACTTCAGAAATTAAGAATAAACTAGAAGAAACACAAAAAGTAAATAAGCAGATATTTTTAGAGAAATAGAAGGTTTAAGTAAGGACTTCTTAAAAATTGAAAACAAATAAGGGGATAAAAAGTTTTTAAGACAATGAAAAATATTGAAGTTAGACAAAAAAAATATCCAGGATATGGATTAAAAAAAAGTACCTTAAAAAGAGTAGGGTAAGGAGGGAGAGGAGTCAAGATGGCGGAGAAGTAACAGGCTGAGACTACTTCAGCTAGCAGGAGATTAGCTAGATAGCTTATCTAAAGATTGCAAACACCTGCAAATCCATCAGCAGATCGAAGAGAAGAACAAAAGCAATTCTGGAAACAGAAAAACAACCACTTTCTGAAAGGTAGGACTGGTAGAGACGGGAATCCAAAGCTACGGGAAGATAGACCCTGGGGGGAGGGGCCGGCTCCCGGCAAGCAGTGGAGCAATGGAGCACAAATTCAGGACTTTTAAAAGTCTGTTCCACTGAGGGACATCGCTCCAGAGGCTAAACTGGGGCGAAGCCCACGCGGGGTCAGCGTGGCCTCAGGTCCCGCAGGGTCACAGAAGGATTGGGGGTGTCTGAGTGTCGCAGAGCTTGCGGGTATTGGAACGGGAAAACCGGCTACAGAGACAGAGCTGACACTAAGATCACAGCTCGGGGTTACCTTGAACCAGCCACAGGGTCAGTGAGCTCGGAGCGCGGCCGGAGGTCAGGCACACGGAGTAACTGGGTGCTGTTCTCTGAGGGCGCACTGAGGAGTGGGGCCTTGGGGTCTCGGCTCCTCCGGGCCGGAGACCAGGGGGCCGCCATTTGTATTCCCGTCCTCCGGAACTCTATGGAAAGCGCTCAGGGAACAAAAGCTCTTGAAAGCAAAACCGAGCGGGTTACTCAGCCCGGCCCCTGGTAAGGGCAGTGCAATTCTGCCTGGGGCAAAGACACTTGAGAATCACTACACCAGGTCCCTCCCCAAGAAGATCAACAAGAAATCCAGCCAAGACCAAGTTCACCTACCAAGGAGTGCGGTTTCAATACCAAGGAGAGCAGCAGAATTCCAGAGGAGGAGAAAGCAAAGCACGGAACTCATGGCTTTCTCCCTGTGATTTTTTTTAGTCTTGCAGTTAATTTAATTTTTTTCTTTTTCATTGTTTTTTTCTCGCCTTCTGGTAAAAATTTTTTTTTTAATTTTACACTTTTCTTTTTTAACTTTTTAAACTAGTTTATCTAATATATATATATTTTCTTTTTTATATTTTTCTTTGTTTTCTATTTTTTTAATTCTTTTCTTTTTTTTTCTTTCTTCCTTTTTGAACCTCTTTTTATCCCCTTTCTCCCCCATCACGATTTAGGATCTCTTCTGATTTGGTTAAAGCATATTTTCCTAGGGTTGTTGCCACCCTTTTAGTATTTTACTTGCTCCTTCATATACTCTTATCTAGACAAAATGACAAGATGGAAAAATTCACCACAAAAAAAAAAGAACCAGAGGCAGTACCGAAGGCTAGGGACCTAATCAATACAGACATTGGTAATATGTCAGATCTAGAGTTCAGAATGACAATTCTCAAGGTTCTAGCCGGGCTCGAAAAAGGCATGGAAGATATTAGAGAAACCCTCTCAGGAGATATAAAAGCCCTTTCTGGAGAAATAAAAGAACTAAAATCTAACCAAGTTGAAATCAAAAAAGCTATTAATGAGGTACAATAAAAAATGGAGGCTCTCACTGCTAGGATAAATGAGGCAAAAGAAAGAATTAGTGATATAGAAGACCAAATGACAGAGAATAAAGAAGCTGAGCAAAAGAGGGACAAACAGCTACTGGATCATGAGGGGAGAATTCGAGAGATAAGTGACACCATAAGACGAAACAACATTAGAATAATTGGGATTCCAGAAGAAGAAGAAAGAGAGAGGGGAGCAGAAGGTATACTGGAGAGAATTATTGGGGAGAATTTCCCCAATATGGCAAAGGGAAAGAGCATCAAAATTCAGGAGGTTCAGAGAACGCCCCTCAAAATCAATAAGAATAGGCCCACACCTCGTCATCAAATAGTAAAATTTACAAGTCTCAGTGACAAAGAGAAAATCCTGAAAGCAGCCCGGGAAAAGAAGTCTGTAACATACAATGGTAAAAATATTAGATTGGCAGCAGAGTTATCCACAGAGACCTGGCAGGTCAGAAAGAGCTGGCATGATATTTTCAGAGCACTAAACGAGAAATACATGCAGCCAAGAATACTATATCCAGCTAGGCTATCATTGAAAATAGAAGGAGAGATTAAAAGCTTCCAGGACAAACAACAACTGAAAGAATTTGCAAATACCAAACCAGCTCTACAGGAAATATTGAAAGGGGTCCTCTAAGCAAAGAGAGAGCCTACAAGTGGTAGATCAGAAAGGAACAGAGACCATATACAGTAACAGTCACCTTACAGGCAATACAATGGCACTAAATTCATATCTCTCAATAGTTACCCTGAATGTGAATGGGCTAACTGCCCCTGTCAAAAGACACAGGGTATCAGAATGGATACAAAAACAAAACCCATCTATATGTTGCCTCCAAGAAACTCATTTTAAGCCCGAAGACACCTCCAGATTTAAAGTGAGGGGGTGGAAAAGAATTTACCATGCTAATGGACATCAGAAGAAAGCAGGAGTGGCAATCCTTATATCAGATCAATTAGATTTTAAGCCAAAGACTATAATAAGGGATGAGGAAAGGCACTATATCATACTCAAAGGGTCTGTCCAACAAGAAGATCTAACAATTTTAAATATCTATGCTCCCAACGTGGGAACAGCCAACTATATAAACCAATTAATAACAAAATCAAAGAAACACATCAACAATAATACAATAATAGTAGGGGACATTAACACTCCCCTCACTGAAATGGACAGATCATCCAAGAAAAAGATCAGCAAGGAAATAAAGGCCTTAAACGACACACTAGACAAGATGGACATCACAGATATATTCAGAACATTTCATCCCAAACCAACAGAATACATATTCTTCTCTAGTGTACATGGAACATTCTCCAGAATAGATCACATCCTCGGTCCTAAATCAGGACTCAACTGGTATCAAAAGATTGGGATCATTCCCTGCATATTTTCAGACCACAATGCTCTAAAGCTAGAACTCAACCACAAAAGGAAGTTTGGAAAGAACCCAAATACATGGAGACTAAACAGCATCCTTCTAAAGAATGAATGCATCAACCGGGAAATTAAAGAAGAATTGAAAAAAATCATGGAAACAAATGATAATGAAAATACAACGGTTCAAAATCTGTGGGACACAACAAAGGCAGTCCTGAGAGGAAAATATATAGCGGTACAAGCCTTTCTCAAGAAACAAGAAAGGTCTCAGGTACACAATCTAACCCTACACCTAAAGGAGCTGGAGAAAGAACAAGAAAGAAACCCTAAGCCCAGCAGGAGAAGAGAAATCATAAAGATCAGAGCAGAAATCAATGAAATAGAAACCAAAAAAACAATAGAACAAATCAACGAAACTAGGAGCTGGTTCTTTGAAAGAATTAATAAAATTGATAAACCCCTGGCCAGACTTATCAAAAAGAAAAGAGAAAGGATCCAAATAAATAAAATCATGAATGAAAGAGGAGAGATCACAACTAACACCAAAGAAATACAAACTATTATAAGAACATACTATGAACAACTCTACGCCAACAAATTTGACAATCTGGAAGAAATGGATGCATTCCTAGAAACATATAAACTACCACAACTGAACCAGGAAGAAGTAGAAAGCCTGAACAGATCCATAACCAGTAAGGAGATTGAAACAGTCATCAAAAATCTCCAAACAAACAAAAGCCCAGGGCCAGACGGCTTCCCAGGGGAATTCTACCAAACATTTAAAGAAGAACTAATTCCTATTCTCCTGAAACTGTTCCAAAAAATAGAAATGGAAGGAAAACTTCCAAACTCATTTTATGAGGCCAGCATCACCTTGATCCCAAAACCAGACAAGGATCTCATCAAAAAAGAGAGCTATAGACCAATATCCTTGATGAACACAGATGCGAAAATACTCAACAAAGTACTAGCTAATAGGATTCAACAGTACATTAAAAAGATTAATCACCACAACCAAGTGGGATTTATTCCAGGGCTGCAAGGTTGGTTCAACATCCGCAAATCAGTCAATGTGATACAACACATCAATAAAAGAAAGAACAAGAACCATATGATACTCTCAATAGATGCTGAAAAAGCATTTGACAAAGTACAGCATCCCTTGCTGATCAAAACTCTTCAAACTGTAGGGATAGAGGGCACATACCTCAATATCATCAAAGCCATCTATGAAAAATCCACTGCAAATATCATTCTCAATGGAGAAAAACTGAAAGCTTTTCCACTAAGGTCAGGAACACGGCAGGGATGTCCATTATCACCACTGCTATTCAACATAGTACTAGAGGTCCTAGCCTCAGCAATCAGACAACAAACGGAAATTAAAGGCATCCAAATCGGCAAAGAAGAAGTCAAATTATCACTCTTCGCAGATGATATGATACTATATGTGGAAAACCCAAAAGACTCCACTCCAAAACTGCTAGAACTTATACAGGAATTCAATAAAGTGTCAGAATATAAAATCAATGCACAGAAATCAGTTGCATTTCTCTACACCAACAGCAAGACAGAAGAAAGAGAAATTAAGGAGTCAACCCCATTTATAATTGCACCTGAATTTGTTAATTAATTATAACAGTTGTTTTGATAGAGACTTTAAGGTTTTCTGTTTATAATATCATGCCCTCAACACATAGTCACAATTTTACTTCTCCCCTCCCCTATCTAAAAAAAAACTTTTAACTTTTTTTCTTGCCTAATTGCTCTGGATGAGACTTCTACTACTAAAGTGAATAAAAGTGGTAAGTGAACATCCTTGTCTTGCTCCTGACCTTAGAGGGAAATCTCTCAGTTTTTCAGCATTCAGTATGAATGTTAGCCTTGGGCTTTTCATGTATGGCCTATGCTATGTTGACATATGACCCCTCTGTAGCTACTTTGTTGAGATTTTTATTATAATAGATGTTGAATTTTTTCAAATGCTTTTTCTGCATATTAAGATGATCATATGATTTGTATCCTTTATTTTGTTAAAGTGGCATATCCCATTGATTAATTTGTGGATGTTGAACCATCCTTGCATTCCTGTAATAAATCCCACTTGAGTATGGTGTATTATCTTTTTAATGTATTGTTGAATTTTTTAATTAATATTTTGTTGATGAGTTTTACAACAATTTTTATTAGGAATATTGGCTTCTGATTTTATTCTTTGTGGCACCCTTCCCCAGTCTTGGTGTTTATGGTAATGTTAACCTCATAAAATGTGTTTTGAAATTTCCCCCCCTTTTTCATTTTTTGAAGTTTGAGAAGAATTGGTATTCTTCTTTGAATGTTTGGTAGAATTCACCAGTAAAGCCATCTAGTTCTGGACTTTTATTTTTGGGGAGGTTTAATTACTGATTCAATCTCCCTGCTAGTAATCTGTCTGTTAAGATTTTATATTTTGTCATAATTCCATCTTGGAAGGTAAATTTGGTATGTTCCATTTCCACTTTCATTTGTCTTGTTAAGAAATTTTTTATCTTTTGATTTCTTATCAACCCATTGTATGTTCAATAGCATGTTTAATCTCCACCTATTTGTGACTTTTCTATTTTTTATGTAATTAATCTCTAGTTTCATAGCATTGTAGTCAGAAAAAAATCCACATGTGATTTCAGTCCTCTTAAATTTATTAAGACTTGTTTTGTGGCCTAAAAAAAAAAATCTATCTTGGAAAATGTTTCATGTGCAGTTAAGAAGAATATATATATTCCATTACTTTTGTATGGAATATTCTGTAATATCTCTTAAGTCCATCTGGTATAATATGTTGTCTTCTGTCTGGATGTCATATCCATTAATGCAAGTAGGATATTAAAACATGCTACTATTACTGTGTTGGTGTCTATTCCTCCCTTCAGGTTTGCTAATATTTGCTTTGTATATTTAGGTGCTCCTATGTTGGGTGCATAAATATTTACAAATATTATATCCTCTTGTTTGATTAACCACTTTATAATTATGTAACACCTTTGTCTGTCTCTTATTATAGTCTCTGTTTTAAAGAACAATTTGTCTGCTATAATTATACATATAGCAGCTCTCTTTTGGTTTCCTTTGCATAGAATAACTTTTTCCACCCCTTCACTTTCAGCCTGTGTGTGTCTGCACATATAAAGAGAGTCCCTCACAGGCAGCATATAAATGGGTCTTTTTTTTTTTTTAATCCCTTCAGTCACTGTATATCTTTTGATTATAGAATATAGTCCATTTATATTTAAGGTAATTATTGAGAGGTATGAACTTACTGTCATTTTGTTAATTGCTTTCTAGTGGTTTTTGTAGCTACTCTGTTCTCTACTCTTGTTCTTTTCCTATGTGAGTTGATGATTTTCTTTAGTGATATGCTTGTATTCTTTTATCTTTTGTGTATTTACTATAGGCTTTTCCTTTATGGTTGCTGTGAGGATTACATTTAACAACTTATATCTATAATAGTTAAGTGGATCAATTTTAAGATTGATCTCATTCTAAAACTCAACATTTTTACTCTTCCTTCATGTTTTATGTTTCTAATGTCACATTTTACATCATTTTATCTTGCATATCTCTTACCTATTATAAACATAGTTATTATTACTACTTTTGTCTTTTAACCTTTATACTAGCTTTATAGTAATTGATCCACTATCTTTAGTACATATTTGTTTTTCCGGTGAGATTTATTCTGGACTTCATATGAAAGAAAGAAATGAATGACATATAAGCAAAAATAACATAAATTATATGGAAAAATATATTTTCATCTGACTCTAACAGTTATGCTTTATGCCATAAAGAAATAGAACAATATATCTAAGGAAATGAAGGAATGAAAAAATACCTTTAAATAAATATTTAGTTGGAGACCAAAATTAAAAGAGTTAAAAAAGAAAAAATATTTGTAATAGCTAGATGTTCTGAGAATGTAAATATACTACAACTATTTTTAAAAAGTGGAGATGAAATTTACATATAAAAAAGTAGAGATGACTAGGAAGAATATGTAGGAAATAATTAGCTCTTCTCAGTAATCATATGGAGTATTATTCTTCTGAGGATATCATTGTGTAATGTGAAATAAAACAATTTAGTTTAATGGGATATCCTAATTCTATTATTGACCATGTCTTTGAAAACAAGAACCCTTCATGTGGAAGAACATGAAATAGGTAAACTTCAATAGAAATTAAGAAAAACTCAGTAGTACTAAATGTGAATTGAAAGTATTGATATAAAGTCATGAGAAATTTTATATACATACAATTAAATTTATGTGTTAACATGTGAAAAATATATTTGCCAGTCCTATCCACTGAAAAGGCCTAGAAAAAAGTCATCATCTCTTAACACCCAGATTGGGTTTTTGAAATATTGTTTCCTCCTTAAAACACACACACACACACACACTCACACACACACACACACACACACACAAAAACAGGATTTCAGAGAAAAATGGATAATTCCAGGCCCAAAAGAGGAAATGTAGAAGATAAATCTGAAACTATCAAAGACTACTAAGATCATATCAAAAGATTTAAGAAGCAACTGGTCAAGGCTACAAAGATTTAGAAACCAGCTAGTAAAGGCTACAAGGAACAATTTGTAATTCATCAACAAGGATAGTACTTGCAGTTCATTTTCTTGAAAATTGGTAGTAAACAGTCAAATCCTATTTGTATAAATGATACCACTGGATGAACAAAGAGTTTATGAGGGGAACAATAGCTTGATAAAAATACTTCAACTAATACATAAAAATGAAATTATAGAATTTGAATAAATACCATTTTCTAATGTCTTGTGAATTAATGGATGTAGGCATTGAACATCAATGACTAACATCCAAAAAAAGAAACAACCAGACACTGATGAGTAAACCCAATGCTGACCATAGTATTGCCAAAAGAATAAACATTCTGATCAAGCATCTGGAACCAGCTGTCAATTTGCAGGAAACACAAGGGAAAGGAAACTTTCTGATTATACCACAAGTGTGCAATCAATGAAATTCAGACTATGGGAAATGTCCAATATAAATTACTTGGATTCTTCAACAGGAGGGAAGAGAAAGGAATACAGGAGGGAACTGGTAGATTTGTAGAAGCTGAAAAGACATATTGCTTTAAAAATCAATAGATACAATGCAAGTACAGAGCCTAATGATGGACACTTGTGGGTGAAAAAACTATAAAGAAAATCAAGCAAATGATCACTATAAAAATTAAAGTACTGGTTATTCTCAGGAGTAGGACACAAAAGTTTATTATTGATATTAAGCACATAGAGTAGCTTCTGAGGTATCTGGTAAAGTTCTATTTCTTGATATGCATGGTATTCACAGGGGTGTTCCCTTCATAATAATACAATAAGTTATACATTTATTTTATGAGGTTTTCTTTGAAAAATTATTAAGAGAGCATGGTAGGTCATGGAAGGGACTTAATTTCTGTCTGAATATGAGTACCTTGCATTTTATGGTAGTTAATGGATTATAAATCACCAGCACAAACTTGTGCTATTTATCACAAACATGTGGTATTTATAATTACCTAGTGACATTTAGAAAGAAATTATTATTACCTACTTTTGAATACCAGGAGACCACAACCAAGAGTCTAGATCACAGAACAAGTGACTGTTGGGGCTGAGGCCTCCTGAATCCTATGAGGAGTTCACCTACACATCATTGCCATCTTCACATACCAATGTTGTCACACACACACTCGCCAATCAATATATATAAGCAGATGGAAGATTCAGTAACCACACCCACCCCACCACTCAGCCCCAAAGTTGCACTGATACTAAAGGAAATAACATCTGCTGTTTCCTACCTTACAGACATTACAAGTTATCCTACATAAGAGAGAGGGTTACTGTTTCCAAAGGATGTTTTCATGAGATCTTTAATGACACAGGTTATGTGCATTTTCATTGTTGCTCTAAGTGCTTTTGCTCAGGAACTTACAACTCAGCCTCATTTAAATAGTCTGAGGTAAAGACATAAGATACCTATAATTTAGTGAGCCACTGCTCTTTGCCTGATTTCATACATGAGGAAACTGTGACTAACAAGGTTTAAGAAACTTGTCCTCACAACAAAAATATTTTTCAAAAAATAGAGTTTTTCACCTGGGATTTTATGATGACAAATCTACTTGCACCTCGCTGACTCCAGTGAGCTTTTAGTACTTGGTAAATAATAGAAAAGGTAGAACTGTGAATGTTAACAATATAAGAATGCCATTACCATCTTTTTATGACAGAAGGTATCAACATTACAACAATGTTGTAGAGAGGTAGGTAGCCATCAAAAATCTAATTCTAGGAATAAAGAAGTATTCAAAGAATTAATGTGAATTATTTTCCAGAAGCTCCAAATTTAAGTCCTACTTTAATTTTGAAAACAAAATTGTTTTGCAGTTACTAGTTATGAGAGCTACACAAAACTCTCAGGAGTCATACAGTGGCTCTTGACCAGCCCGTTTCAGCAAACTCACCTAATACAACATATCTGTAAGAGCATTGCTAATTCAAGCAATGAAGACAACCTTCACTTCTAAGCCTCTACTACAGTACAAAATATGAGGAGGAGCAGTTCCATTGCAATAGTTTTTTTATAATTCATCAGGAGTAAACAAATACAAAATGCAAGCAAAGGTTTATAACAATATGTATAATGTCATACCATTGGAAGCTTTTTTCTAGATAATAGTCAATGAGTTACAACATAATGGGCAAAATCTTTTTAGGATGCCATTTATTATGTTAAGATTTTTTTTTTTCTAAAGTCTATTTCTTCTGTAATCCTTTTGAAGAAAATGTTATACTGGAACTAAACACTACTTTGTTGATTTTCTATTTTACAAAGAATTCCTAATTAACGACGAAGCAAAAAATCATCTTATCTTTAATAATATCGATTAAACTTTTAAAATTCTACATATAAACAAATGAAGACAACAATACTTTTTTTTTTTCAAAACCACAAACTATTATTGTTGGAAAGGCAAATCTTAGATATTCTCTCACCAAGACTGTATTTACGTGAGGCAAGTGTTTTTCAACAACACTGTATTATTTGGCCCCAGATATCTTTTCTACACCTCATTGAGACTTGTCTTGGCAAACAAGGAGGTAAAACAGGAGGCCAAATGATATATCAGGATACCCTCAAAAGTAAAAAAATGTCAGGAATTGTAAAGAATAGTACCCTTGAAATTTGGCACTGCATTTTGACCCCAGTAAATTCAGAAGACAACTTTCATATTTCATTATTGTCTGAGTTTTTAAACTCCAAATTAAGTCCTCTTAGTTGAAAAAGCAATGATAATTTCGCCTTTGAAGAAGTTAGATGACAGTATACAGCGAGGGCCTCAACATAAGTTTGGTCACATATAGAAACACAAGTAATTAGAAAAGAAAGTCAACCTATTTTTTCTCATGAAAAAAATTGATGTCATGCAAACTTTCTTTAATGTCCATATATATTAAAAATTATGTCATATTGGTAACATTAATTGATGACAAAATCTACAATAAAGTTAAAATTATTACAAGGCCACTAAGTCACTAAAAGGAAACACAAGGATGGTTATAAGTGGATTTAACAATACCAAATTTGTTTTGAAGTAAATAAAGGATACTGTATCACATAATCTCCTTTTCCCCTTTGATTATTGATTTGTAATTTTATCTAAGAATTTTCCTGAAAATTATGGGGAAACAAATAATGTATTTTGACATTCAAATTCAGATTTGGACACCCTAACAATGAAATACGCTATTATTCAATATATTTGAGAAATATTCCTTTTCTATAATGATTCTGAAATTTTTCATGATGAATTAAAAAGCGAAATGTCCTTTTTCTCTTTTCTGTTGTGACATTCTATTAAAATGTGACTGCATATAAGTTCAATACATTATGTGTGGTATTTAAAAAGGAAACTGGAAACCTAAAAGTATTAAAGAAAGTAATAAAATCACATTACTATTACCTGCAACACTCTTAATGTTCTGAGGAAGTCAAGGTAATGACATTGGGGAATGTGAATGCTGCCTTTTTCATCAAAAATTAGAGAAAGCAGTGACCTGGAAAGGCAGAGAAATAGTCATGTCATATAGACTCCTCAGGATGACAGCTATGACTAAAAGAAGGCTCATGTAACAAGACACAGGAAAAGAGTTCATGTAAGTTCAGCCACCTACACTGAATACAGCAGCTGGCACTGGATTATCAGAATGATGTTCCTTGGGGCACTTTGGTGGCTCAGTTGGTTAAGTGTCTGACTCTTGATTTCAGCTCAGGTCATGATCTCGGGGTTGTGAGACCAAGCCCTGTGTTGGGGTCTGCATTGGATGTGGAACTTGCTAAAGATTCTCTCTCCCTCTCCCTCTGCCCCTTTCACTATCCCTCCCCCATGATGTTTCTTAACCTGTTAACTAGAAAAATTATATTTTCCTGTATTAATAGCAGAAAATTTTATATTGCTAGAACTTGTGATAGTTTGAAGCATGCATTTGTGAAATGAGTATTTCTATTTCTTGTTTTTATTAAAATCTAAGAATGTCACCATAGAAAACAAATCAAAAGGGTTATGTTTATTAATAATGCAGCTCTTACAATGAGAAAATTCCTAATGTTTATTAAAATGACTGTACATATTTATATTCCATCTCAAACTATATACTTTTTTATGTGACTTAGAAAGAAAAGGTTGCAAATTACTGGAGCCTCAATGATCTATAGCATAATCTTCAATCCTTTACTCAAAATAGATAATATGTGTGAAGAAATTCACCACTTAAAGATACTATTTCCTGGGCAATCAAGAAAAGTCACTGATTTCATAAAGTACATACTGAAGCTGTTTACTAAATTAGGACTTCATTGTAACTAGAAATACTCTTTCACTGCCATTATAAAATAAAAAATACTGGAAGATAATGCAAAATTAGAATATAGTATGACAAAGCTTAGTATCCCTTCCCTTCTTGTTTTCTTTTTAAAAAGCAAATCAACTCCCTGCTACAATGTAAGCATAAATTAAAATATGATGCATAGAGTCCTTAAAGGGATTCTGGCTTTCCTTGGACATGGAGAGGTGTGGAAAGTTTCCCACAATTGCCCCGATCACTCTGGCTCTCCCCTCTAAACTTTCTGTTGTGTGCCCCTTTTCATTTAGTGGAAGATGATACTTTACCTGTATTACTTGTCCAGAGTACTGAGTGACACGTCAATTTATAAATATAAAGTATAACATGTTACAAGGGTAAACAAAAAATTTACTATAAGTCATAATAAATGAATACTGGGGAAGCAATTCAAGCAGGACTATTTTAAAGAAGGACCAGTTTAAAGATTTATTTACTTATTTGACAGAGAGGTAGAGAGAGCCAGAGATCACAAGCAGGGAGGGGGATGGGAATGACAGAGGGGAAGGAGAAGCAGGTGTCCCCCTGAGCAGGGAGCCTGATGCAGGGCTTGATCCCAGGACCTTGGGATCATGACCTGAACCAAAGGTAGATGCTTACCCAGCTAAGCCAACCAGGTGCCCCAAAGATGGACCAGTTTAACTAATAAGTACGAACAGTAGTAATAAAAATAACCTTATTTTTGGAATATGCTGTCAATTTTATGTAGTGTCTTTGATGAACAAAAGACTCTGAAGAGACACTATTTTAAGTAGTTTGAAACAGCACATAAGAAAGTTTAATTCAGGGGTGCCTGGGTGGCTCAGTGGGTTAAGCCTCTGCTTTAGGCTCAGGTCATGATCTCAGGGTCTTGGGATCAAGCTCCGCAGCAGGGCTTTCTGCTCAGCAGGGAGCTTGCTTCCCCGCCGCCCTCACTCTCTCTGCCTACTGGTGATCTCTCTCTGTCATATAAATAAATAAAATCTTTAAAAAAAAAAGTTTAATTCCATTGATATTTGTACCCTTTCATGAAAAGCAAAACAATAAGCCAAAACCAAAACCTAAAAGCAACAAGTTAGTGAATAGTAGTATAAAAATAATCATAGAATATCCTTTGAAATCTATGAATTATTCTATAAACATTTGTGAATAATTAATGTGCCATTAACATTATGGGAATTTAGTTTCTAAATTCTGTAACCAATACATAAGTGCTGAAAATAGCCTTTAATTCCCTGTTCCTGTAATCTCCTTCTTTAATGAAATTAAAAAATAATAATCATTATACATAATCACATAAAAATAAGGTAACAAATGGCAGGATTTCAGTTTTCACAACTACATAGAAAATAAAAGTTTAAATTTAAAAAAGCATAGAAAGATGGGTGAAGTATCAGTCAACAAAGAGTGAAAAGTATCTGAATTTAATGTTAGAGTAGCAACGACTGTGGTTTCTAAAAATATCCTGAAGTCACACCCAGAAATGGAATTGTCTGTAGAACACAAATCTAAGCAAATCTTAGTATGGAACTTATTGTATCTTAGTCTTTGTCATTTTCCTTTGATTAAATGAAATTCAAAACATTTTCATTTCATAAACTAAACCTGGATTTATTAATTTCTTGGATTTCCACACACAGAAATTGCTGCCTGAACAATAGGTAGCATACTCAGACACACTTTATCTAGTGGCAGATACATTAGCAAAACTAAAGTTCAATAATAAAACTTCACAGGAAAAACAATTTTCAGGATAGGTTATTACCCAGTAACATGGGTGTTTTGACATATCCTAATCATTTTTAGAGGTGTACTTTTATAATTAATACAAATAAAAGTCTGTAAATAAGCTATGCATTGTTTTCTTTAATTCTAATAAGATAACAACTTCATGTGCCAAATAGGTGAATTGAAATTTAGCCCTAACACAAAATTGGGTTATGTTAGAAGACATCTATTCTTCTTCTATGTATTTACACAACTCAGCTCAAGTATAAACTGAAAATGAGACGACTCTCCAAATCTTTTCTTATAAATAAAGATTAGGGAAAACTACTAAACTAGCTAATATGAAAAGAAGGATTTATTTTAGGTTCACTGACATTTTCCTACATGATTTATTGCAATTATGGTAATTAGGCTAAATGTCAAGCATGCCATATTGACTCTTTTCAGAGTCCAAGGTGAATGGAAATAGTCAGATATTCAGATCTTGACATTTTCACTCATATTTTTGAATTGTTTGACTAAAGGAAAGAGAGATCTAGCCCTGGAGTTCATACAGACTGTGCAAAAGGAATGTATTAGCTAATAATTAGATAATGGTTGTTTCACTTGAATTTTAAAAACTTTCTTCTTAAACTAGCAATATTGATACAACAGCAAAATAAAAATTAAAAGGTAGAAAATCTTTATTATGTGGTCCCAGAGGAAGAAAGATATAGTAGAAAATTAAAATGTTGTTAAGCCTCTCTGGGTTCTACAGCACCAGCTTTTAAGACTGTACCTGGTGCTTAAGTTATATACCACCAATAATAATTTTGAAAGATATCGCTGATTATTTTTATGTTGGGTATTTCTTTTGGTATTGTTCCTTTCTGGAGGCTCTAGAGGAGAATCAGTTTCTTTGATTTTTCCTTCTTGTGGCACACTATCTTCCCTGGCTTATGGCCCCCTTCCTCATTCTTCAAAATCAAGACTGATGGGTAAAGTCCCTCTCACACTGCATTCCTCTGACCCTTCTATTACTGTATCCCTTTGACTCAGCTGGGGAAAATTCTGTTTTTAAGGACTCATGTGATTAGAGTGGGCTCATCCAAATAATCCAAAATAATCTTCCCATCTGAAAGTCATTACATCAGCAAAATCATTTTGGTTTGTCAGGTAACATATTCATAGGTTCCAGGGATTGGGCTGTGAACATTTTTTTTATTCTTGCATACATTTTGCATACAATTTCTAGAAAAAAAAGCACAACTATAGAGACAGAAACTGTATCAGTGGTTGCAGGGACTGGGAGTGGAAGCATGTTTCACTGAAAACAGACAGGACAGATCATCTTAGAATGAGAGAAGTTATCTCAAACTGGATTATGATGGGGATGCCTGTCTGGTTCAGTTGGAAGAGAATGAAACTCTTGAACTTGGAGTTGTAGGTTTGAGCCCCATGTTGGGTGTAGAGATTACTAAAAAATAAAATCTTAAAAAAAACTAGATTATGATGATATTTGCACCATTCAAAATTTACTAAAAATCATCAAGCTACATACTTCCAATGAGTAGTTTTTATGGTATGTGTATTATAGTTCAATAAAGCTGTTAAATATTTTTAAAATCAATAGAAAAAACAAAAGAATAATTTACTGGAGTAGTTAATTTGTTTAAAATAAGCACTGATCAATATAGAGGTCTTATTTGGGATTTTGAGTTCTAATAAATTTCTGTGTTCTCCCTATCAGTTGAATGGGTATTTTGGCTTCTGTCACTAACACACTGTATTTACATCTAATGTCTCATCTGCTGATCTTAAAATATTCTTATCATTACATTACCTGGTGGGAGCGAAAAGTATTGTGCACAGTGTGAGAATTCTGAATTCAAAGCTTTCTTTGAATTGAACAAAGAGCTTTCTTTGAATATCTCCTTGGATGAATTAAAAACATGTAGACAGAAATGTCAGGATCAGATCTCTGACTACTTCATCCCACCACACACATAAAACTATGATTCATTATCATAACAAAGTCTGTTTGTCAGTTAATTTTTTCTTCATAAATATATGGCAAATCACTTTTTCCCAGTTTCCCTTGCCTGACGAGTAATCACTCACAGCTCTAAAAATTTAATGTCTTCCTTAAATATGTAAATTATTATAGATAGTAATTCAAAAAACTACATAGTTGAAACACATTTACTCCAAAAGTACTCAGGAGGGTTATTTTACTCCTATGAGGAATAAAGTGACATACTTTGCTTATTTATTAATGATGACTCATTAATTTATTCTGATTAGCCTTAAGGTTTTGAATGAGTCAGCTGGCTGAATTGTGTGAAATGGTGGGTGGTACATCAGGAAGTCTGATGCTGACATATTTAACTGTAAATGTTAACGCCTGGCTACAGGTATTCCCATGATCACATCCATTCCGATTTTCCTTTGTACCTCAAGCTCTCCCAGAACTGGAGGTGTAATGTTTATATATTGCTTTGGAATGAAAAGTATATCCAGAGAAAGGGTATTAGTCTATTACAAAAACATTCACCTAAAGCTTGCCAAACAATGTGGAGTGAAGAGTGAGGGCCGTAAATGGCCATGCCAATATTATCTCACCTTGAAGTACAAGAATGTAAAATCAACACCCAATCTTCTAAATGCTTCCTTCCTTAAATCAAGGAAGCTTGACAGTTTAGCTGATTTATTTTCTTTCATTATTTCTTTACTCTAATTTTTCCTATTCCATTTTTACTATGTTGGATTTATCAAAATCCTTTTGCAGTGGCTTTTCATTTGGAAGGTGCCAATATATTTTCTTTTATGTATCAATTGTGCTGACCAAAAAGTCAGGAGCTAAATAGACTGGGGAATGCAATTTTAGGGATATATGTCAATGTCTGTATTTTACTAATTCTTTGTTAAGTAGTGTTTAGAGGCATAATTTTTTTTTCATTCTATCTATAACCATAAAACATTAAAGATATATTCACTTTTTTTTTTTTTTTCATTTATTTGTTAGAGAGAGAGAGAGAAAAAAAAAACCCTGAGCTGGGAGAAGAAGGAGAAGCTGGTTCCCCTCAAACAAGGAGCTTGATGCAGGGCTCAATCCCAAATCCCTGAGATCATGACCTAAATTGAAGGAAGATGCTTAAGCCACCCAGGCGCCTCTAAAATATATTCACTTTGAATTAAGTTGTAATAATTCTTGGACCATGAATAAAGATACAGATTCTTCGTTTTACTAGGTTTTGTTGGTCTGATTCATTAAACAATTTCTTAATTTTTAAGTTCTTACCAAAGCAATTAAAAAAAATGCTGTTTAGCAACAGGTTAGAGCAATTTCTGTTACCAAAATGATTTTGGAGTTCCACATAATTAGAATTAAACAAAATGTATGCTCTGTAACCAATTTTCACCAGTGCTATTAAAATATACGATGACAACATCAGGATTTTGTTTTCTACCTGTTTCTTAGGGAGTTTGTCTATCTATAAGCCAGCATTTGAAACAATCCCACAAGGCAGCTCTGGTATTCAGAAGAGACAAACCTAGGTAGAGGAGAATTCTTTTCTTGAGACATGACTAGGATCGGGGAGACTGAGAGGACTCTTGCTTTCTTCTTCTCATGTCTCAATTTGTTAGGGTTTACAGTTCCTCACTAAAATTCACTCTCTGTGTCCCACTGTTTCATTTTGCTGGCAATTAGCAGAATTTTTTTTTTTTTAAAACTCATGTATTATTTATAGGTAATATTGTATCTTAAAAGCCAGAATAAGTATGTCGCAGAAAGAACACTGATGGGAATCTGGAAACCTGGCTTCTCATTTTATTTCCAATGAAACAAACTGTGAGATTCAGAAAAAAAGATCTTCACATTCTTAGCATAAATTAATGGAATTGACTCCATGAATGCCAATATACCTAAGCCATAAAACCCTATTCAGATTCATAATGAATTCATAGATTCATAGATTCATAATGAATCAATAAGCAAATGTGAAGAGACATCATCATTGAATTTTAGAAACTGGATTTCAAATTACAGGGCTCTTGAAATCACAAGTGTCCTCGAGTGGATAAAGTAAGAATGTGAACATTTCTGAAGAGTAAAACCTGTCAGAAATGTGCTTAATTCTTGCATTTTCCACACATATTTTTTGGTGAATTAAAAAGACTATGGTTGGGCGCCTGGGTGGCTCAGTGGGTTAAGCTGCTGCCTTTGGCTCAGGTCATGATCTCAGGGTCCTGGGATCGAGTCCCGCATCAGGCTCTCTGCTCAGCAGGGAGCCTGCTTCCCTCTCTCTCTCTCTCTCTCTGCCTGCCTCTCCATCTACTTGTGATTTCTCTCTGTCAAATAAATAAATAAAATCTTTAAAAAAAAAAAAACCAGAACTTTAAAAAAAAAAAAAAAAAAGACTATGGTTAATAGTAATTCCACTATTGGGTATTTACTCAAAGAATATAAAACCACTAATTTGAAGGGATATATTCACCCCTATATTTATTGCAACATTATTTACAATAGCCAAACTATGGAAGCAGCCCGTGTCCATCCATAGGCAAATGTATAAAGAAGAGGTGATATATATCATAATATATATGGTTTATACTATATATTTATAACGGAATATTATTTAGGAATAAATAAGAATGAAATCTTGCTATTTGCAACAAGATAGCCGGAACTAGAATACGACGTTAAGTGAAATGTCAGAGAAAGACAAATACCATAAAACTTACACGTGTGGAATTTTAGAAACAAAACAAGTTAAAAAAAAAAAGCAAGAAACACTTTTAACTATAGAGAACAGCTGTTTTCTATAACTCTTAACTATAGAGAACTACAGGGAATAACTATAACCATCTGGTTATAGATGTTGCCAGAGAGGTGGTAGGTGGGAAATGGGTAAAATAAGTGAAGGGGATTAAGAGTACACTTATCACAATGAGCACTAATGTATACAATTGTTTAATCACTGTATTGTACTCCTGAAACTAATGCAACACTGTATGTTTACTGGAATTAAAAAAAAAAAAAGATTATGGTCAGAAAGGGCAAGTAGCTTAGGTGCTAGCACTCATTTAATGCAATGGAGAAATGGGAAAGAACTGAACTTTCTCCTGGCTTCCTAACCCCCAGTGAAACCATATCGATTTTTTTCTTCCAGTCAGAAATAAATAGCTGTAGCTATTTCAGTTTAGGTAAGTGTCACTGAGGAGAATCTCATAGGACAAATTCAGTAGACAAAATCCTAAAGATTCTGCCCTCTACTAGCATTTTATCCTGGTCTACCTTGATGTTCTCCTAACCTTATTTCAGTTGCCTTAGTTTGAAGAATCTAAATGGCAGAAATATAAGGAATTATGAGGAATGGTAATTGGATAAAAACTAGAGGAGACACTTTAGATCATTGGCTCCTTAACAGTCATCTCCAGATCCTATGCCTGGCATGCTTATTGGTTAAGTGGAAAGGCCTAATAGATGTTGGATTGACAATACTGAGGCAGGCTTAATTTGGGTTAGTTCTGGCTCTGCTCTCTGGGCAAGGGGTCATTCATGTAAGGGACAAACAGAAGTTATGGGAATTGGTTATTTAATCTCTTGCTGTATCTCTCTTTCCAAACTTTCATCTAGCTTTGATAAAAACATTGCTCTCTTCACCTTTTGTGACCATATTTTCCTGGAATTTCTATATCACCAATATTACTCAGGAGATAGAGCATCTCAAAATAATAAGTCCTCTGACCAGAATATCTCTTACATGACCCACAACTTGAGTTAAATCATCAAACCTCAAAGCCCATGGAATTTTAAAATTAGCGGGTGTTGGTGCTGAATATTTCATTTCATTTTTTTTTTCCTTTCTTGTACTTAAAAAAAATTCTGGGTATTTGTACAATATTCCATAGACACTGATTAGATAAGTGACTTTGGACACTGTAGACTATTTGAGGAAAGATTTTATGGTGAAATTTGGTTGGTTTTCACAAAGTTTAAATCTTTTTTTTAGCTCTTTCAAACTTATCTGTGTTCTCAGATTGACACTGCTTTACCTCATGCCACATCAGATAAAGTTTCGTGAGTTTATCTCTTGAAGGAAGAGCTTCTTGTCCAACTCAAAAATAGGGAGCAGAAAGAGGTGGAGTTTCCGCATGAAGTCAGCTACCAGCATGCTGTGTCTGTTACGAACCCTCATGCTCAATAAAATTGAGAATGCTAGGGTACTGTAGCAAACAATTTTATTGAAGATCAAAGCAAAACAAGCTACTTTGACTTTATGTTCTGTCTTTTCATTTCCTGTAGGTGGTGAGCTCCTGAATTGCACTAATTACCAAAGTCTCTGATTAGAGTCAACTGGTTTCCTTCCTGCTACTGAAAATGTTAAAAAGCAAGGCTGCCTCTGGGTGGACCTCATTTGTGATGATGCCAGCTGGTTCTGAGGCGGTAAGACGTAGAATACATTCGTTGTTGGAGCTTATTTTTAAATACCTCCAGTAGTTTGTGTCATATTTATAAGCAAATTGATCACTCCTAATTCTATCTTACCAATTTTTAATCCACGGAGCCACCCAGGCGCCCCTATCTTACCAATTTTTAATTAGAGTTAGCAATTAACAGGAAAATTGTACCTGATCTACTAATAATTTTGAAAATGAAAACATTTATTTCATAATTCTGTGATCTCCTAATTCAATTACGAAATTTAAATTGGGCATAAAGTGTTTTTTTATGTTGAAGAACTTTAAAAAGTATGTATGAAGAAAATATTTATATTTTTCCTTTTCAGATAGAGTGATCATCTATATATAATTTTTACTTATGCAATTCCAAAGATAAAATTCCTAGGATGTATAGAGAGTTGGGAAGAAATTTTTAATAGTACCTAAAACTTATGATCTCTTAAGATTTAACTAAATCACATTTTCAGCAAATGTTCTAAGTAAAATGCAATAATAATAATTAATATTATTAACATGTGAGATAGTGCCTGAATTAGATAGGGCTTGAATAAAGAACTATAAGCTCAGCATCATAGAACTTTAGACTAGAAGGTTACCTAAAAAACCTTCCAGTCCAAATTCCTGAGTTTTACAAGTGAGAAGAATCAGTTTCAAAGCAATAAAGTTAGTGGCTGTACTGAGCCAACAATCCACGTCTTCAACTTCAAATTCACTGTTTTATCTGTTTTTTTTTTTTTTCTAGATATACTCATGTGACTATATGTATTAAATGGTCCATATAATTATTAATTTAAATAGAACCAAGTCAAACCTCAATACACAGAATTATATACCTAAGCATATTTTGTAGAGTACTGTATATTTTGTAGTTAAATGTTCAGTTATGTATTGCTTACTCAGTACTTATTTCCATTGTACAAAGAGAATGATGACAATACAGAAAATCTAAAAAGAGAGGAAGAAAATACACAATTTCCACCATCACAGTACACAATTTACATTTTTTGCTTCTAGTACTTATCCATGCTTGCATATTTTCTGAAGTTGTAATGATGAAGTAATATAATCTTGTTCTATTTATTTAATTAACATATTATATCATGACATTTTCATGTTATTACATAATGTTCAAAATTATTACTTTGACAACTACATAATATTTCATTGACTTTGCCTTGGTATTTTTTCAGCCATTTCCCCCTTGTTGAGCAATTAGATAATTTTTAATGTTACCATAAATAACATGGCAGTGGATTTCTTCATGCACATTGCTTTTGGTATACTTGAATTATTTTTCTGTGAACAAATTATCAATTACTGAATTTAACAGGATACGAATATTTAAATATCAACAGGGCTCATTGTTCAATTTGCTAAATTGTTTTCCAAAGAGGTTACATCCCATAACTAAAGAAGAAAGTCATATAGGCTGCTTTGATTAAATAGCGCAGCCCCACTTTTACCCAAAGTGGACCATGGAAACAGAGAAGCCACAGGTAGGACTGGCCTTGTCTGCAGAGGTACAACCAGAAGTCAAAAAATAACTTACAGGACATTCCCTAAAGATGATCCCCTAGTAGTCTTTCCTGAAATTTCCAACAATACAATTGCTTAGTACTTTCCTTGGGGGCTAGGTTTTTAATAAAATTAAAACATTTCTAGACTGAAGAAGGGTAAACATTAGCTTACCCATGTATACCGTCTAGCTTATGTGATCAACTCCCATTACCAGTCATATATGCTTAGACAACACAGACTTAATGTTTCAGAAAAACATTAAGAAGAAAGAGATTGAGGTGTGCCTAGGTGGCTCAGTGGGTTAAACATCTGCCTTCTGCTCAGGTCACGATCCCAGGGTCCTGGAATCGAGCCCCTCGTCAGGCTCCCTGTTCTTTGGGGAGCCTGCATCTCCCTCTCCTCCCTGCTCATGCTCTGTCTTTCAATCTCTGTCACTACCTCTCTCTTTCTCTCAAATAAATAAATAAATAAATAAATGGAATCTTAAAAAGAAAAAAAAAAAGAAGAAGTAAGAGATTGAGCACATGAGACTCTGGCCTGTTGAGTAAAACAAAACAGAGAACCAGACTTAAATTTCTCACACATCCTAAACAGGTATTCCCCAAAACACACACACACACACACACACACACACACAGGTCAATGAAAATGCCATACTTTTTTTTTTTTTTTTTTTTTTTTTAATTTCACAAGTTCTTTAGGACTCAGTAGGGCCTGTCAGATTCAGACAGCTGTGGTGATTTATTTGCTCGTTATTGCTCAGCATTTCTTGTCCTGGCTATCACTATACAGCTACCTTTTATTGAAAAGCAGCTTTGTCCTAGCCACTTACTTTCCTTTTTTTTTTCTTAAAGATTTGTTTGTTTATTTTAGCGCAAGAGAGAGTGAGCCTGAGTGGGAGGGGCAGAGGGATAGAGTGAGAGAATCTCAAGCATACTCTGCACTGAGCATGGAGCCTGACACAGGGCTCCAACTCATGACCATGAGATCATGATCTAAGTGGAAACCAAGACTTGGCTGTCCAGCTGACTGGGCCCCCAAGGTACCCACCCCCAGCCACTTTCTGGGTGCATTTTGTTCAGGATCTCATTTAATCCTTGCAACAGTTCTATATACTACTTTGTATTTTTCTCTTTTACTTTTGTGGCACCAAAGTCCCAGAATATTTACATAATTTGTATAACTTGAGTTATGAAGTGCAGAGCTAAAATTTACCCTTCTCTGAATGATGTTAATCTAGAAAGTATCTCTAAGTGTGGCATGGTTGTGGGGGCTCTTTCTACCTCAATATGTTAACAGTATTTCTGGGATATCTTGATTCTTTTGGGGCTTTTGTATTCTTAAAACTTGAAAAACCTTTCTGTTCTTTTCTCAAAATGTCAGTCGTACTAGACATTTATTCTGCTGCTAAATATATATCCAGAAAAATACAAATGGAAACCATAACAGTGACCCCAAATGAACTCTATAATATTTTGTGAAATGTTATATAACATTTTATACTCAACCTTATGACTAAATACTCCAAAGTCACAACAGATATTTCAAATCAGCAGTTTTGTTGCCAGTGAAATCTGACCATTTAAATTCAGATATTAATAACTACTCTGATTTATCTTTATAGATTCGGGTCCCTTAAAAACTAAGGATGGAGTTCATAACTGAAATGTCTCTAAATATAATTCCTAAAAAATAATTAAATCTGCTGAAATATTTAGGTATGAGAAATTTTTGGAGAAAAAAATGTAGCAAAAATGTACCTGTGTCATAGCACAGCAACCTCAGATTTAGCAATATTTTTCCTCAGTTAAGCTGATCTCTTAGCAAATTATTTAAAATTACTCCCAAGAATTTGAATATGTGCTATTAGTTGGAATGATATTGGAGCAAAGTTGAGAAAATCATTCCTTTCACTGTTTTGAAAACTTTACCTAAGGAAGAGTTAGATAAATTCTAAATTTTTAAGGTTTGAAAATGAATTCTACCACAAGTTCAAACTCAAGAGGGAAACACTTTAAATGTATAATTAATATGCTATTAGCAAATATTTAGTATAAAAACATCATACTTAAAAAAACCAAACACCAAAAAAACTCACTTTGTGTCTATTATAGGTGGAAAGATATTGGCTATAAGTATACCTTGAAACTTTTACTGTGAATAAGGAAATTTTACTACATATTCAGCTTGCCTTTATATAGGTAGTTAAACTCTAAATAATTATGTAGTTATAAATAAAGTTACATGACATATGAAGTTCTGTAAAGGGAAAAAACATGATTCTGTGTAGGTGCATATAGCCCCCAAAATTTGCTTGTAAATGGTTTGGCTCTTAAACATAATTTCTCACAGAAAAGTATTTCAAATTATAGCCTCCTCCCACCTGAAACCCACTGAATGTATAATTAAGTTGAATCGTGGTTATTATATTTGACACAGTGCTCTGAGTACATGGAGGAAGAAGGCAGAGAACACACATTTACTTCTTTCCTGTCTATAGGGCTGACTGTGGATAAAATTTGGGCATAGGCAATGTACATTGGGAATCTTTGTATTTGTTCCTCTTCATCTGAATATTGCTTGTTGATCATTTTTTTGAATATGCTATACTCATTTGCTTTTTTAAGCTATGCTTGTTGGCACACTACCCTACACCCACCTACCTCCCAAAGTACTCGGCTCAAAATTATTTCCTTCCCCTCTTGTCCCTACTGCAGTGCCTAGCACATAGAAGAAAGACACTGAATAATCATTCATGGAAAGAATAAATGAAATAAGACATAGAGAAAGTAAAGAAGTAAAGAGATAGCTTTAGCTCTAGCTGATCCTTTTATCTTATAGCCTCCACTTTCCCTACATTTATGTTCTCAGCTAGTTTCCAAGTTTCATAGAGTAGTTCTGCCGAATGGCTCGCTGGGAGGCAGGGGCTGGAGTTTCAACGTGAAGGCAGAGTGGGAGGACAGCAGGGTGGATATTTAGATTTTTAGATTCCGTGTCAATGAGTTTTAAATAGTGAGGTTGTAGGACTCAAAAGGCCATTATGAATCAAAATAAAACAAAGTAAACACAGAGTTGTCACGTGGCACAACAATTCTAGACTTGCTCCATATATGTTCCTGTGACGGGTCTTAAAGCTGTCACAGTTCCCTCCTACCCAACACGGAGAGAGGCCCAATCAAACAGTCTACAGTGTTCCTGCTGTGTAACTGCAGTTTAGAGCCAACAAAGCTCAGTGCTAAGTGTGGCTGCTGTGGTAATTCATGGGCGAGGTGCCTCCTTAGGCCTTTCCTGTGCTGCATACCTATCTTATTGCTAAGCTGCTTCTGGTTAAAAATTCATGCACATGCTCTTGTATGGTCAAAAGGAGACTTCCTGTGAACAGAACTCACTCAAGTCCTGACTTGGGCACATGGCCGGCTCCTGGCCAAAATGTGCCTACCAAGCCCCTAACAAATGAATCATGAATCTGGGTGACTGCAGAGACAAATGTTTACCATGGAACGATAACAAAAAAGTCTGGGCTTTTTGCCATTTAGGGGGAAAAAACATAAAAACTTTCTTATCCTTTCCTGGATAGAGCTCTAAGAAGGTACAGTGCTCTCAATTCAATCTTTGGATGGCATATTGACAAAAAATGAGACTTCTTATAGGTTCACAATGAAATTATATATACATATACGAAGAAGTGATTTTTCTGTCTTGTGGTGACTCATTTGCTTTACCATTAAAACAGAATAGGATAATGTTTTATAATTTCATTCTTTCCTATTATATCCCCTCATTGTCTAAGGCTATAGAGCAAACAGCCTGTGTTATTACTCACTGAGCACCAAGAATGAAGTCAGAGTTAGATAAGTTTTAGGAACACGGGCCTTTGTAGTCAGGCAGAGTGGTTTTCAATTCCAGCTGTGCCACTGTCTGGTTGTGTGACTTCTAGCAGAGTTATTTAAACATCTTTCTCTGTGTTACAGTCATTGCAATTAGACAACATGGATTAAGCACTTAGAACAGTGCCTGGAATGGATTAAGTGCTCAATAAATGTTATTCGATGATTATTTGTTTACTGATATTATTCCTAAAATTACTAATAGGAAAAATTTCCACTACAAGCATTACAGCCAAAGAGCCAAAAATACATAGCAAAAGCATTATGGCTTGCTAAACTAGATTTATTTGTTCATCTAAGAGAAGCCTTGAGAAGAAGTCTTTTAAGTTAACGATTTGTTTATTACTTGCCTTTCCTGGCTTAGGATCTTATTTTACTCTGTGCTTTTATCAACCCTTCTCAGTATGCCTGGTGCAAAAAATAATACTTTATAAAATGGAGTTTAGGCAAATAAGAGCTCCAAGACAATAGAATATCTAGTGTGATTATATATTCTATTCCAGAGAGAGGAAATTAAGCAAAAAAGCTTTTGGAATTTTTATGAATAGTTTATTATTGATATTCTTTGTTATGTATGTACATACATATATAGATGACCCTTGTCTTTGGGACTGCAATGTGTGACTTAGATATGCTCATCTTTCCTTCTGGCTAGCAGAATACTTTTCCTTCAACTGCAGTTTGCTTTTATTTGGCTCTCTGGGAAGCTGACAAGCTGTGTGATGTTCCCATGTTCAGTATACAGAGACTTTGCAGGTTCTCTAATATCCTCATTCAGATATTCAGGGAGAAGCCGAAAACACCAAACTATTTTCAGTGATGCTGGAAGTGTACCAGGAAATTTCCCACTGTGTAACATAGTGGAAGTGATTTATTAAATGGGAAAATGAACTGTTGGTCAATGGAAAGTTGACAACTGATAAAAAATGTACAGTTGGAACTCATCTCTTCATGCAAAAAAAATATATATATTTGAAAAAGGCCAGGAGAATTAAGGTGATGTGGACTACTTATGACACAAACTTCTGACAGTCACTCTGTAAGACTATTAATATAAAATATGTTTTTCCAAATTCAAGGTTGAGTGATGAAGGAAAAGAAAGACATGAAATTTTAGAAACTTACTTAAGAGGAGATTTATTTCAGATCCTCTAAAAATATCAGTAGGGCCTCATGTAAAATTTCCTTGTAAGGTCCTCTTCTTACAGAACTTCACTTTGCAATCCAAACCTCAAGTTCAATCACAGTGTGAACTCGAGAAGAAAAAGGTAGGAAAGGAGAGATGGAAGTTGACACTACCAAAAACACCTTTTAATTACACACTTGTATGCTCTAATAACTGCTTAACATTTTAGATAACTTTTTATCATTTATAAAATTAATTATCCTTTAAATGAAACATCAGCAAGACAGCAGAATAGGAAGTCTTAAACCTCTTTCCCCCATGTAGATATCAATTCTATAACACACAGACCAATGTCTTTTATGTAAAATCCAGACACCACTTAAGAAGTTCCTCTATCCAAACAAGCATAAAACCAGCTGTATCAAAGCTGATAGAAAATTTATGGTACTCACTAGCTAGAGTCCTCCCTCCTGGTTCAGTGCTGCACAGTACAGCATGATTGGGAAGAAATCCTCAACCCCCAGCTTCCCCTAGAGAGGGAAAGATAAGACTGAAAGATCCATCTAACATTCAAGAGTTTTCAAGGATGCGGCTGGGGTGGGGGACGCTGCCAGAGGGACTGGTTTCTGTCTTGCTCTGATCTAAACACCGACAGGAAAGGATGCCAGGTTGAGGGTCACTAAGAACAAAGGTGAACGTTTTGTTCACCTCACTCACTCATGATTGCCTGTTCCCCAGCTCAGCTTAGAGAAGGTGAGAGAAAACCTCCAACTTCCTACTTCTCCCTGGAGAGAGAAAGAGTTGGATCATGTGTCCAATGCTCTGCTTTTTGTGGGGTAGACGACCTTCTCAAACGATTGGTTTTTGTCTCATTTGAGTTGGAGTGTTGATAGAACCTAGGATATATGCTAGATTCCTGGGGATCTTGAGAACAAAAAAGAGCTCAAGAGTTTATGCCAGTTCCAAAGAACCTGCAATACCACAGATAGACACCAGAGGGAAAAAGAGATAATGAATTCCTGAAGAAAAAGCCTACAAAACTTCTCTAATTGGAAATTTACCACTATAAACTTCCCTCTTAGTACCGCTTTTACTATATTTCATAAGTGATGACAAATAAGTCCAAGGAAGACATATCCACAGGAAAGGCTGAGACACCCCCAAAATCTTTAGCCAGTGAAGATATTTCCTGTACAAAACCAGTCTATAAAGACTGGGAGAGGAGGCTGTTGTTTTGAGTGTGAAGAGCACAACACAAAGTAAAAAGCCACACAGAGATACAGGGAAACATGACCCAACCAAAGGAACAAAATCAATCTCCAGAAACTGACCAAAAGAAATAAAGGTATGTGAATTCCTTGTCAAATAATTCAAAAATAATCCTAATAAAAATGTGACCAAATTCAAGATATGAGACATGCACACAGTGGTAATAACTACAAAGAAATAGAAAAATAGACTTACATCTAAAACTGTCACAAGAAATGAAGTAGGACATTATATAATGATAAAAGAATAAATTTACCAGGAAGATGTAACATTATGATTATATATATACCCAACATCAGAGCACCCAAATACAAGAAGCAAACAGTGACAAAGCTGAAAAGAGAAATAGATAGAAACACAATAATAATAATAGGATATTTCAATACTCCACTTTCAGTACAGAATAGAATCAGGCAGATACCAATATGGAAACATAGGACTTGAATAACAAAATAGACCAAGTGAAACTAAGAGAAATAGAGAAAACATTCTACCCAACAGAAGTAGAAAACTCATTCTTCCCCAGGAACATGATCCAGGATAGGTCAGACGTTATATTACAAAAAAAGTTTTAACAAATTTAAGAAGATTGAAATCATACCAACTATTTTTTTTCCAACTACAAGTGAATAAAACTAGAAATTGATAGCAGAAGAGAAACTGAAAAATCTGAAAATATGTGGAAATTAAACAACATGTTCCTGACAACCAATAAATTAGTAAAGAAATCAAAATAGAAATTAGAAAATATCTGGGGACAAAACAACCTAAAGAATAAAAAAGTAGGGACACCTGGGTGACTCAGTCAGTTAAGTGTCTGCCTTTGTCTCAGGTCATGATTCCAGGGTTTTGGGATTGTATCTCCCAGGCACGTTGCTCAACATGTAACCTGCTTCTCCCTCTGCCTGCCACTCCCCCTGTTTGTGCTCTTTCTCTTTCTCTCCGACAAATAAATAAATAAAATCTTTTAAAAAAGGATAAAAAATAAAAAATAGTATACCAGAACTTATAAGATGCAACAAAAGCAGTACTGAGAGAAGGTCTTAGTGATAAACATCTATATTAAAAAAGAGAAAAAACTTAAATAACTTCACTTTACACTTCAAGAAACGAGAAAAAGAAGACCAAAGAAAGCCCAAAGGTAACAGAAGGAAGAACATTAAAAAATTAAAGAATATATGAAATAGAAGATAGAGAAAAACCAACAAAACTAAGAATTCGTTTTTCTAAAGATCAACAAAACCGACAAAACCTTAGTTAGACTTAAAAAAAAGACAGGAATAAATCAGAAATGAAGGAGGAAATATCATAATTGAGGCGATGGAAATAAAAAATACTATATAAAACTGTGAAGAATTATACATCAACAAATTAGATAAACTAGAAGAAATTAACAAATTCCTAGAAGCATATAATCTACCAAGACTGAATAATGAAAAAATAGAAAATCTAAACAGAACTATAACTAGTAAAGAGATTGAAACAGTAATTAAGGAAAAAAAATACCAGAAGAGAAATCCCAGGACCAGATGGTGTTGCCAAAGAATTTTACCAAATAATTAGAGAAGAATTAATATCAATCTTCTTCAAACATTTCCAAATAACTCATTTTTATAAGGCCAACATTATTTTGATAACAAAGCCAGACAAAGACACTACAAGAAAAGAAAACAATAGACCAATATCCCTGATGAATATAGATGCAAAATTCTCAACAAGGGGGAACCTGCATGGCTTAGTTAGTTAAGTGTCTGACTCTTGGTCATGGTGTCATGGGTTGAGATTGAACCTCAAGTCAAGCTCTGGGTTGAACTGAGAATCTGCTTGAAGATTCTTTCCCTCTGCCTCTCAGAAGAAATCCTCAACAAAACACCAGCAAATCAAATTCAACAGTATATAAAAAGGATCATACATCAACAATAAATGAATAAATAAAAGTTAAAATTTAAAAATAATAAAAGGATCATATATCATGACCAAGTAAGATTTTTCTCTGGGAAGCTAGAGAAACCTTTTTGTTCAACAAACAAAGGTCAATCAATGTGATATATCATATTAGCAGAATGAAGGATAAAAACCACATGGTCTTCTCAATAAATGGAGGAAGTATTTGACAAAATTTAACATGCTTTCATGATAAAAGCATTCAATGAACTAGAAATAGGAGAAAATTATCTCAGCATAATATAGATGGTATATGGAAACACAAACAGCAAATATCATAGTCAACATGAAAAATGGAGAGTTTTGTGTTAAAATCAGGAAAAAGGCAACTGTAAAATTCCTACCATAATGTATATTTCTATCTCATAATTTTGAGATAAAAATATATTTATATACAGTCAATATCCATTGGCTTTATTTTACTTTGTTCAAAAATTACAACTATAGTTAAGACTATAGTAAACAGAGATAACTGAATATTTTAGATTTTTTTAGATTAAGCAATACTTCAGAGAAATAATTTTTTGAAAGTCATGAAGTAATATTCCAGACACTTAACATATAATACATCTATTCTTGCATCAGCCATATAAAGAAGTTATTCTATTCCAGCTTTAAAACGAGATTGAAACTCAAAGAGGTTAGATTATTTGTCCAAAGCCAACTGCCTAGTAAACTGCAGTCCTGGAATCCAAAGCTACTCCTGAAGAGAAAGAGATTACCGGCTCAAACCTCTACAAAACTCAAAGAGATAATACAAATCTGTGAATACTGTAGTAGATGGAATGCAAAAGGAAGTACAAGAGTCTGTGGATTGATGTCTCCTGCATGATTATTCCCATGTGATCTGCTCATTTGTATACCTGATTTAGGCTTTTTAAATGAATAAATGAAAGAATGACTCTCTTTCAAATTAAAAAAAAAAAATTAAAAAGTTTAGGCATCTTGGTGACTCAGTTGGTTGAGTGTCAGACTCTTAATTTCAGCTCAGGTCATGATCTCAGAGTGGTGAGATCAAGCCTCCTATTGAGCTCTATTCTACTTCAGATTCTCTCCCCTGCCTCTGCCCCTATTTGCTCATTCTCTCTCTCCCTCTCAAAAAAATTTAAAAAAAAATTTTTTTTAAAAGAATGAATGGTAACCAAGATGATTTTCAATTAAAGATGACATATTAAATGTAAATTTTCTTTCACTTATCTAAAAACTCATTGAAATAACAAAATGGAGCTTACTAAATGAAATTGACAAGGTCAAAGAGAAATGAAAATGATGTCAGTAAGAAAATGTGGAAAGCTCCAAAGCAAAAGAAGTACAACTGACATTATAATACTGAGAAAACAGAGTCTCAAGAAAATAGTTGGGAAAACAAGAAGCAACCCAGTTTATACCATAACCGCAAATGACTCAGTAAAGTGGTATTGGGTACCTGCTTTAAAGTTGGGGCTGAAAAGAGTATTGTTCGAAATTTTAAGAAACTGCTAGGCCCCTTAGATCCTCTTTCTCATCCCCTTCTCCTACTCTAACTAAATATAGGACTTTTTCCCTGAAGAAGACAAAGGAGGCATGCTTTGGGAGATACCAGGAAGAGATGAGATTTAGGGATTATTACAGAGAACAAGAGAATTCAATGAAGGGTTTTTTTGTTTGTTTGTTTTTTTAAAGATTTATTTCTTCAGAGAGAGAGAGAGTACAGAGGGAAGGGCCAGAGGGAGGAACCGAGAGTCTTAAGCAGACTCTGTACTGAATGCGGAGCCCAATTTCCGGTTTGATGTCATGACTCTGAGATCACCATCTGAGCCAAAACCTGTGTCACCCAGGGACCCCCGAAGAAGGTTTTTTATCGAATATTGAGGCACTAGTTTTCTTCTGCTACATGGCTTCCAGAATACTAATAGCATATTATCTTCCAAGCAGAGGACTATAGAATTATTCTTTGGGGAATTTGGTCAACCCAAAAGAAAAGCCCCAATAATAATATCTAGGCTTCTTCTGCTTTCCGCTCGGGTCATGATCTCAGGGTCCTGGGATCGAGCCCCACATCAGGCTTTCTGCTCGGTGGGGAGCCTGCTTCTCCCTCTCTCTCTGCCTGCTTCTCTGCCTACTTGTGATCTCTGTCTGTCAAATAAATAAATAACATCTTTAAAAAGTAAGAATAATAATATCTAGGCTTCTCCCAGTGAAATGGCCCAGTCAGATTACACAGAGTAAAATATACAGGGAGAACTAAATATATACACTTAGCTTATTTGTATGACAATCTTAACTACTTACCAATAGACATTAAATTATTGTCTATTTTTGAAAAGATTTGCTAGCATAAAAGGTATAAATATTCAAAATAAGCAGAAAGCAACTTGGCTATTCAGTCTCTACAAGGAAAAGAAAAGTTAAAAAAAAACACACATACACATACAGACACAAATCATTCTTGTAATCAAGCATATGAGAATATGCAGCATCTATGAAATAAAAATAGGGCACTATCACATAGAAAATGAATAAGTAGACATATTATACCCTAAAATAATCCAGAAAATGGAATAAAAAACAAAATACAATTTCCTAAAACTAAGAGATATGATCACAGAAATGTAAAATCTAATAGAAGGAACGAAATAAGGATAAAAGGGATGAAAAACAAGATGTAGAAAGGTAAAAGAAATAGAATAAAGGGAAATAAGAAAAGATAATTAGAATATTGATCCAGAAGAGTCAAATTTCACAAATAACATTTAAGAAAAAAAAAAGAAGAAGAAGGAGGAGGAGGAGTGCTTTGGTGGCTCAGTCAGTTAAACATCTGCCTTAGGCTCAGGTTGTGATCCCAGGGTCTTGGCATCCAGGCCCACATTGGTCTCCCTGCTCTGGGGGGGTGGGGAGGGGTGGGGTAGGGAAAGGCCTGCTTCTCCCTCTCTCACTCCCCCTGTCTGTGCTCTCTCTCTCTCTCTCACTTTGTCAAATAAATAAATAAAATCTTACTTAAAAAAAGGAAAAGAAAAAAGAACAGAGAATATTAAGTGGAGGAAATAAAAAAATAAATAATTCAAGATCATTTTACAAAACTGAAAGGCACCAGTAAGTACTACCCAACACAGTGCTAATAATGGACTCCACCAAGGCACACTATGAGCAAATTCAGAATAGCAAGGGGTGGGGGGGGAAACAACTTACATAGAAAGGATCCAGAATCAGAATGGCTTTAGACTTTTTAACTGCAACACTGGAAACTAGATGTCAGTAAAGCAAAGCATTTGAAATTTGAGTGACAATGTCACTCAACCTAGAATTCTATACCCAAATGACCAGTTTATTAGATCTGAGAGTATGAAATGTTTTCAAACTCATAAGATCTCAAAAATGCTACTTTGTATACCTTCTCAGAAACTTACTGAGATGTTTCCACCAAAATGAGGATATAAAGCCATAAGGAGGAAGAGATGGAATCCAGAAAACAGCAGAACTCAAGGGAGAAACAAATGCAATGCACGAAATACTGGTGAAGGGAGAAAACACAATCACAGCTGTGGACCAGGAAATCAATTCATATTATAGCAGTTCAAAAGCTATAGGAAAAACAATAATAACGACAACAAACTCCCCAAACTCCCCATTTATCATTTGGGGCAAATGATAAAGCAGAAATCTATAAGAGAAATGTATCCACAAAAATAAATCAGCAAAACACTTACATGCTATTCATAATAATGTGAGTAGTTCATATTCATTTAGCCACAATTATAATCTAACTACACTGAGATTCTGGGGAACAAAGTAAATGAGGAAGTGTTGAATGACACAAGCTAAACTTTCATTTTCCAAAGTAGAAAGTCAATATAAAATGCCTAAAACTGAAAAACTAAAACTAACACTAAATATGTTATTTAGAAGAACAAAGGTAAGTAACAAAGGAAATAGCCAAAAAATTACAAAGAAGTTGCTTCTGGGAAAGGAAAATGGCTTAGGATGAGTTAGACAGTGTGCTGCCATTCAATAAAAATAATATAGAACTGTTGAACTATGTGCCTGTGTTAATTTGATTTAAAAAATTAAATTGTAATAAAAATAATAGGCACTATTAATATTAAAGATAAATTGGATTAATAGGTTTTTTTAATTTTAAGATAATAACACATTTATGTATAGCAGTGTCAAGCTGTGGCACAGTTGGAAGGAAATAAATATAAACTTCCTGAGAAAGTAAACAAAGAGTAATGTTTCTTAATCTTCTACTAGAGCAGTGATGTTCATTTCTTTGCATTTTTTTTTTTTAAAAACAGCACAGCTTTACTGGCCAAGTACTGCCTTTTCTGTGGAAGGAAAAGTTATTCCAAACTGAGTGCTACAGTCAAAGAGCTGCAGACCCAGGCCTGCTGTTTTCAATTAGCATGCCAGTCCCAATGGCATGTCCGGCAGACGGTGTTTTATTAGGGGTTGGTCATCTCCTCCTCTGAGCCACGTGAACAGCCTGCGGTTCTACATGCTTCCCTTGACCTTCCGGTCCCTCTGGAGTAGTGTGACTGCTGGAAGCTGAAACCACAGCTGTCTGTCACTTGACTCCCAAAGCTCAATCTTCTCTGCTCTTTCCCCTGGGGACAAAGGAACAGTGAGTTGATGGAAAGAAAGTCTCTTCCCTGAAATGAAATAATTCCTCTTCCTTGAGCACTTTGAGAGCTGGAATGAATACACAGCTGCCTGGCAGAGGTGTGGAAGGTGGTCCTGTGAATGTTTAACAAAAGTCAAGTGGATCTTCTCAGCCAGGAATCCCCTCCCCGGCTGGAAAAGAGAGACTCTTTATGGGTTTAGAGAAGGGTAAGGATAAATAAAGCCTTGGCACATAAAAGTCTGAAGAAGAGTGAGTGGACCTGGAATTTAGCCTAAAGAAGAGAAGTTTGAGGGTGATTTAAAATGGATCTCTGGAGCAGGAAATGTCATTATATTAGAAATGAGGACCAGATGTTCTCAATCTCATCAGAGCACAGAGCAGGGAGAAAGAATGACCTTATAGAATAAGGTAGAACTTCATGACAGTTGTTAAACACTGGAATGGAGTGTCCATAGAGTCTGTGGAATTCTCCATAAAAATAAGACCTTGGTCTAATATGAGCATTTGTGTGTAGCTTTGCCTAAAATGAAGGTATTAAGGAAATGGTGTCTTGGGAGACTGTCTATGAGCATTTGTTGTATCAGAGCCTTTCAGATACATAAGGAACCCCCACTGGTAACTACCTCTGGGCCCCATAGCTGTAAGGACCTAATCGAACAATACCAAGTTAAATTTTCTTTTCTCCCCTCTAATTCTCTTGGCATTTCTCCACATGTTTGTACACATATTGATTACAGTGATAAGAACAATTCCTGAATTATACCTTTTCCCAAATGGATTTGTTAGGGAAAACTTATTAACTTATTTACTAAGATAAATGTATCTTTATACCTTTGCTCTTGAGATGGGCTAAAATTATGTTTTGGCATTTAGAAGATATTCAACAAGTTGAGAACTAATAGAGAGTATTTTATAAGCTTGAATAAAAATTTTTTCTATTTGTTTTTTCCAGCTTTAAAGAAGTGCGACAGACAAACAAAATAGAAGAAATGTCATGTATAACATTGTGGTGATTAAGAGACATTATTTATGTTGATAATGGATTCCTTAACATCCAGTTAATTAATAGATGTATTTCCATTACCTCACATTTTTATTTATCTATCTATCATCTATCTAATGAGTAGATATATCTACCTTAAATGTCTACTCTCTATAGTATAATCAACTATAGTCACCATGTTTTACATTGGATTCTCAGACCTCTTCATCTAATAGCTGAACTTTTATCAACCTTTATTATCTCTTGTATCTTTAATGAAAGTGTTCTAACAGGTATAAGCTGTATTTTTGATTTGTATTTCCCTGATGTTTAGTGATGTTGAGTACTTTTTCATGTACCTATTGGCCATCTATATGTCTTCTTTAGAAAAATGTCTCTACAATTCCTCTGCCCATTTTTAAAATAATTTTTTTTCTTTTTGCTGTTGAGTTGTAGGAGTTCTTTATATATTTTGGGTATCAACCCCTTATCAAATATGTGATTTGCAAGTATTTTCTGCCATTTCCTAAGTTCCCTCTTTCCTTTTGTTGATAGTTTCCTTTGTTATTGAGAAGGGTTTTTTAAAATTTTTTAAAATAAGATAACAGTAAGGTCTAAACATATTTTTTTTAATTCTTCATTTTCTGTAATTCTTATCTGATAAATAATTTTACATGCAGGTCCTATAAGATGGAATTACCTGCAGGACATATATGTCATCTCATAGAAATTTTAACAAGCAAACCAATGATGGATTGGTTAATATAATCGTAGTTAGAATAAATAGCTTTCAATTTATATTTCCTATTCTCCAAATTAAAGCTAACATTTTAATTAGTAAAATGACCACAAAAAGGAGGCTGATAGCTAATTACTACTGATTACTCCACTGTTAGTTAATTAATGAGTTCAGTCAGTAAGATAGCCATGCATTTTGATCAGTTAAACTCATCTGTGTATCTCTTAATTAACCAAATTATACAGGTGTGTTTAATAATCTGGCATAATTTTCATGAAGTTTTATATTATTTGACAAACATTGTTCAAAGAAAAGCAGTCTATAAATGTACAAACTAGGGGCACCTGGGTGGCTCAGTGGGTTAAAGCCTCTGCCTTTGGCTCAGGCCATGATCCCAGAGTCCTGGGATCGAGTTCCACGTCGGGCTCTCTGCTCTGCAGGGAGCCTGCTTCCTCCTCTCTCTCTGCCTGCCTCTCTGCCTACTTGCGACCTCTGTCTGTCAAATAAATAAATAAAATCGTAAACAAACAAACAAACAAACAAACAAATGTATGAACTAAACTGATATGTGTAAGTTGTATATAACTATATTCTCATGACTAAAGCTTTTATCAGCATGCTATTTTCCTTGGTACTCATCTTTCACATGGTTGCACTAATACAACATAATACAGAATAACTATTTGTATGTATTATATCACATAATACAGAATAACTGCACTTATTTATAAACTAATTTTAAAAAATAAATAAGTAAACAAAATTTCTATAAATGGAAGTGTTTTGAAATCTGTTTCATCTTTCCTTCTGTTTCTGACAAGATTGAATTTAAAACTATCTCATAAAATGACAGGCTTTCTTGAGCGCTAGCATTCAGTAAGACGAATGAAGAGATGGGGTTAGAGAAAAGAGTGTGAATGACTCATTATCACATTATTTGTGTCATAGGACCACCAACATTAAAGAATCAAGGATCTCAATAACCTGTTGCTCATGGTATCAGAAATCATGATATCAGAAATTGTGCTGCCCCCAAAATACATGATCAGTCTAAGAAGGCAGGACAAAAGATATGGCACCTTGAGAACTCCTTTAAAGCATTACCAAAGTAGGTGCTACAGAATGGATTCAAATACTTTTTGTGTTTTAATTTATAATTTTATCCCCCTAAGTTTATATATATAAATATATATCATTGACATATCAATTTTATACACACATACACACACGTATATATATATTTCCTTTTTTTTTTAATCAGGTTGCTGATAATCCAAAGCAGGAATATATCAGCACTAGTAGATATATTTACTTTACTTTTTTTTTAAGATTTTATTTATTTATTCAACAGACAGAGATTACAAGTAGGTAAAGAGGCAGACAGAGAGAGGAGGAAGCAGGCTCCCCACTAAACAGAAAGCCTGATGCGGGGCTCGATCCCAGGACCCTAGGACCATGACCTGAGCCAAAAGCAGAGGCTTGAACCCACTGAACCACCCAGGCACCCAGATAATATTTACTTTAAACTTTGTCAAGGTAAAGAATAATGAGTCTAATTTTGTAGTATTTTTATTCAGAGTGATCTCTATACTAGTGGAATTAATATTTGTATTCTAAAATAACTATCTTTTGTGCATCCTACTGTAGAAGATACAGGATGTCAGAGAACTATGTCAAAGGGAAAAAAAATTGGTTATTTGATGATAGTGAGGATAGATGCAGTAGATCTAAGACAGGACAGATAAAGGAAAGAAGATGACAGACTCCAACATTCCTGGCTTGAGAGAGTGGGATAGCCACAGTGTCTCTGAATGCAGCCCAAATTTGGAGTGGAAAGTCAGTGTGAGGGAGAAGCAACAAGTTTAAAATATTGAGTTGTAGATGATGATATAGCTTCTTCCTCAAAATATTCCTTTAGGAAGCACAAATTTAAGATTGACCAAGGCTGAGAAGAGAATATTCAGGGTAGGAATTTATGGATCACCAAAGAAATACAGTGTATGAAAGCATTCGATTGGAGGAGAAGCTTTCTGAGTTAACACATGGATTGCAAAGTTGGGAAAATATCCATAAGTAGATTGTTAGGAAAATAAAAGGCAGAGGTGAGAGAAATAGAAAAGGTAAGGACATGTAGAAATGTAGAAGGTGTATTTCTGCACTGTTTTATGTATTTACATACATGTAAATATTTCTGGTGTATTTCTGCAATGTTTTATGTATATACAACTTAAACATATCCAAGTGACTCTTTCTTAAAATTTTCCTTAAAATTATTATGTAAAGAAGATTGGACAAAAATATATGCTGTATGATAATACAAATTGATAAAGGCATATAAAATTTTACAGTAACTATTTTCTTCTTTCCATGAAGACATTATGGAAAAAATGCAAGGTTAAAGGGTTTTTTTATTTTTTTTAAAGATTTTTTTTTTAAAGATTTTATTTATTTATCAGAGAGAGAGCGAGCGAGAGCGAGCACAGGCAGACAGAGTGGAAGGCAAAGTTAGAGGGAGAAGCAGGCTCCCTGCGGAGCAAGGAGCCCGATGTGGGACTCGATCCCAGGACGCTGGGATCATGACCTGAGCCGAAGGCAGCTGCTTAACCAACTGAGCCACCCAGGCGTCCCAACAAGGTTAAAGGGGTTTAACTACTCTGAAATATCTTTCTTATCAATCATATGAGTGATTGACCCATATGAAATCAGAACTCATAGTAGTTGGATTCTTAGTAGCTGGACTCTGAAAGAGCCTAAATTACTTTTTGTGGGTTTTTTTTTTTTCATTAGAAATATAGCTAAAAATAGAAACAGAATTACTCATGAATTTTTATCAAATCTGATTTTTATCAGTAGTTTCCACTGACTTAGCTTGAATTTAAGAGGAAAACAATTCACTGACAATCTTAATTCTCTAAATACAATATTTTGGCCTAACTTTTTTCACTTTCTCTTTTAAGCCAATCCTGTTTACATTCTAAGTCTCCCAGGTAGGGATATCTTTATTAATTTTTCATTTTCTTTACAGAACTGCCTTTGTCAGTGTTCAATTGTTGGTCACTATTTGAAATAAGTTGTAGCTGTTTTTAGACAAATAGAACCAGGAAAAATTCCATTACAAGAATTTAAGAGGGTGAAACTTTTCCTTGAGTATAATTTAATAATTTACACTCAGTGGCTTCTAAACCATTTGACAGCTCAGGGGTGAATTTTTGGCTGACCAGATTCAGTTGTGTGATGGGAATCATGTACTTCTCAGTAGTTTCTAAGACTTTTGACCCTAAAATCAGTTAAGTTTTGATTTTTGTGAGGTTCTGTTTTTCTTATAATTGAAATATGAATCTATATTTGACTGTTTTGAAGATTTTTGGGGTGTATTTTATGGTATTAAAAGACCATTATGTATGGAATTAACCACAAACTTTTCTACAACCTAACCTGTTTCACAAATCCCCAGATAGCTTTAAAATATTTTAAGTTGGCATTTGCATTTTTCCCATGATTCATGCATAATTCTTTTTTTTTTTTTTTAAGATTTTATTCATTCATTTGACTGACAGATCACAAATAGGCAGAGAAGCAGGCAGAGAGAGAGAGGAGGAAATAGGCTCCTCGCTGAGCAGAGAGCCCAATGCGGGGCTTGATCCCAAGACCCTGGGATCATGACCTGAGCAGAAAGCAGAGGCTTTAACCCACTGAATCACCCAGGCGCCCCTGATTCATGCATAATTCTATCAATTGCCTCATTTAGTGACGCCTCCATCAAGGGACAATGATGTGCTCAGGATTTGTCTCTGAACTTAAAGGGCATTTTGGGAAATTAGACTTAACTCTTGATTATTTGGGGATTGATTAATGCTAACTTGTGGAGGCAAACACTGAGACAACTCAATTTGTGAACATCTGTAATTTCTACAAATTATCAAAAAGTTTACATCTTGGAGGCACTTTCTTTCTGAAAGTAAAAGTAACCAATAGACAAAAGATTTTTGTCTATTCATTTGTCTATTCATTCATTTAATGAATGAATCTAGAAGGAACTAAATGTGTATAAACTAGCTCTTTTCTCTTTCCACTCTCTTTTCAAGAGAAGGTGTCTGATAGTCCAGGACTGCTTATTCCTGTGTATAAAAGCTTATCTAATTCTGAGGATCAGTATTAGGAAGTCCTCTTGCCTACACATTTAAGCCATATACTACTTCACCAGCTTTATCATGGATTATTTTGTTCTCCATCTGTTTTAGTCTTTTGTCCTACTTTGCAGTTGGTTTATGAACCAAACAAAGTAAGAACTGTCCTTCATTGAGCCCCTCAAATCGTAACACTTCACTCCTATCCAGTAGCCTATCATTCATGTTTTTCATACAGCAAATACTTAGGTTGGGTACTGTACTAGTTGCTGGTAATGGTGAAAGTGTAGGCCCTAGTAGCCATTCTCATTGGCTTTCATCTAACTCCTGAGTGAATTACAAGGTCAGTACCAAACCCAAGCAAAGGTCACTATATTGGCTCTAATATGCTGGAGAAATTAGGTAAGAAAATGAAGAAGATTCTGCTAAACTCAGCTGCTATTCCAATAATTGGCAAATGATAGATCTGTTAAAAACTAAACAGTTCCATTCCATACAACTTTTAGACATTTTCTTATGAAAGAATTTGAAATTTATAGTGTCTTTGAAGTAAATTTGTATTATTTTTACACTTTTAAATGATGTATGCAGAATATTTGCTTGCAAATGTTGGATATGCCCTAAATAACGTTTTAATTAAACCCATTTGGTTCCTATTGTTTTAATTGTAATTTGGCTTGTCTTTAAGCACATTCTTCTTCTCCATTGTCTCCGTTATTCCAGTGATAGGGAGTTGACAGTTCTATGCTCGTTTGTTGTCTATTCACTATGTACTTAATAACTGACCACATTGTGAATCTATATCTCATTTACAAGTCCATCTCCAAAATGGTTTTCCTCCTTCTTGAACAGTCTTGAACAGTCTTCAAATTTCAGGAAGAAAAAATTGAAGAAGAATTGATGAATCCTGGAAATTTCCTTATAGTAGGCATGGAACTATACAAAAACAATGTCTTTGGAGTATATACTGTTAACTCAGCTTAAGAGAATGAGTGGAGACATTTCCAAAGAGAATGAGTGGAGACATTTCCAAAACCCAGCCAGGTTTCTTCCACATGGAACCCATATCTTCATTTTGCCTGAGACCCAACCTATTCCAAATTCCTCTTTTACTCTCAATCCACTACCAGGCCAACGTCTACGAAGGGTAAGTCTGTCACTCCTAACAAGCTGGATAAGGTCAGTGTTCTGGGAGGGATTTTTGCTTTCTCAAAAAATACTCTATTCCAAAAAATATAATGCCTTTTTATTAATATTGAATAGGAAATGTATGTACTGTTCATAGAACATGCCAAAATAGTTTAAAAATGACACTATGGAAAATCATTAGCCCAGCCATTTTCAACTTTTAAAGATAGAATTTAAATACAGTTTCAGGAACTCTCCTAAAAACAATCTTTATCTGTTTCTGACTGTGACTGATTTTGACTCTGCTAGGAGAATCTCAGGGTGGAAATTTCCTGAGTTGACAGCAGGTCATGCTAAATTGAGCCACCACTCTTGGGAGGTGGCAGGAGTTAAATAATGTAGCTGAATTTATTTCTCATTAGTTATATATCCATAAAAGTATTGAAGAGTAACTTTCTAATTTCACAGTTTTAGAAATAGTGGATTATTTTTTCCATTCAGCTTCTCATAGCAGGATGAGAGCAAAAGATACCTAAGACAAAGCTTCAATTCTTTTGCAGCACATTAAAAAAAAAATTTCCCCCAAGAAAAGAAAATTGTCTTTTTCTTTTATTTTTTTCAATTATCTTTTCCATGGCACATGATTAGGTTATGAAAAGCATATATGCTATACTACATAAATGGATCTCTAGCATTTAAACCTGATTGAGATGCATACAGAATTTCATGGAAAGGATGATTCATGTAGACTGAACCAGAGACCATCTGTGCCTACTCTCCATCCCCCCAATTTATCCTTTCTTTCTTTTTTTTTTCTTTTTTAAGATTTTATTTATTCACTTGACACAGAGAGACACAGCGAGAGAGGGAACACAAGCAGAGGGAGTGGGAGAGGAAGAAAACGCCAAACAGGGAGCCGGATGCAGGGCTCGATCCCACGACCCTGGGATCATGATCCTAGCCGAAGGTAGACACTTAACTGACAGAACCACCCAGGCACCCCCTCCAATTTATCCTTTCTTAAGAAAAACTATTTCTTTGCTACTAGATATATTTTTATTCACTACTCACATTAGTAGACACCCCCAAAAACTAAAACTTTGATATGCAAGATGACAATTTAACTCAGTATTTGAGAGGAAGCCAGGCATTAAAGGCAAAGGGGACTTTGGTTCTTTTTAATGGCTTCCATTCTTTCCTCAACTTTTATTTTTATTTTTTTAAAGATTTTATTTATTTATTTGACAGACAGAGATCACAAGTAGGCAGAGAGGCAGGCAGAGAGAGGAGGAAGCAGGCTCCCCACTGAGCAGAGAGGCCAATGCTTGATGCAGGGCTCGATCCCAAGACCCTGGGATCATGACCTGAGCCGAAGGCAGAGACTTTAACCTATTGGGCCACCCAGGCACCCCATCTCTCCTCAACTTTTAAAAAGGGAAGTTCTCTCTTGTGCTCCTTGCGTGGCATCACCTTCAGATTTTTAAATCTCATCTTCTGATATCAATTTCCCTCCCAAATCTCATACAACTTTATAAATCAGAGATAGTTACCATATTGTTCTGTAACAAACCATTCAAAGGTCTAGCACCTTGTGACCCACTTGTTTATTTTCCCTTTCATTGGTCTGTGGTTTTTCTGGGGTCACTCTGCTATGAGGTGTAAGTTGGCTGGGCTTGGTCCCAGACTTCAGATTGACTGCAAAGGGACTCTGCATGTCTCCATATGTTACTTTGCCTGGAGTTATCAGACAGTGGTTCACAGGAGGCCAAGCAAGAAAGCAGAAAACTGTGAGGTTTATGATGACCTTGGTTCAGAGTTCTATACCCACTGGCCAAAACCTTCACACACCCAACTCCAACATGAATGGAGTAGGGAAAATAAAACTCCAACATTCACAGCACTGCCAGGCTCATAGCAGATGAGGGAATTGAGAAAAATGATCAACTCTATTGCAATGACCAATAGGAAGAAATACAGTTTGGTTGAACATCCCACTTCTTGACTCAACCTCAGGCTATACATTAACCTGATGTAGCCTGCCACTGGTGTTATATATAAGAAAAAAATGTTTTACATAATTTAAGAAAATTGTTCATATACATTTTATTAACTCCCTATAATACCAGTCATAGATAAATACAGAAGATTTTTATAGACATATATGAGAACATTTACTCAGACATTTATCATTTTCTCGCACTCATTCAAATGTAATTATGCTTCTCAAATCCCAGCATATCCAGTAAATCCCAGTATATATATATATATTATAATGACTTTCCCTTAGTCCATTTACCTCACTCTGTTTTAGGTAGAACAAGGAATTAGACAAGTTGTACAAAAAATACAAACAAACAAACAAACAAGCAAAAAACAAAAAATCCACAGCTAAAAATCAGGAGAAGAGAAAAATGTATAGGAAAATTCACCCTAAGTGCACAGGGTGAATCATCTCTGGTGATAACCCGTCATGAGCCTGTGCAGACTGAATAGACTGGAATCTGAAGTCAGTATCCAGCGAGCCCTGAAGAACATCACAATGAAGTGGATTCACACCTTCATCCGAAACATGTAATGTTAAATGTGTAGGCAAATCTAGTGATAATAAAGTCCCAAGGACTAATTAGGAGCCAATTCTAGTAAACAGAGCACTAGTTTGACCCTATATGTATCCTGTGCCTAGAATATAAGTAAGTGCTCAGAAGTATTAACCATTATTGTGTTTGTTGTTGTTGTTGTTGTATACCCAGTGCAGTGCCAAGTGTTGCAGACTGTTAGTAAAACGGATAGAGTTGCATTTATACAAATTGTCCAGTAACCTCAAAAATTGATTTTTGTAACATTGAGTCAACCTCTACACAATGAATTTGATTTTAGAATGGTATTAGTTTCTTGGGTGTTTAGTTTGGATCACCAACCGGGTGTGGCAACAAAGGAAAATAATTTTTACTTATAGGTTACGTAGTAGAGATATATTTCCCCCAAAAGAGATGACCTTTTTCTACTTTGCTCTTGACCAATCATTCAGCATATGGAATACTATATTAAGTTTATACCATTGAGTTCTAACATTTTAAGAAAACTACTGAAAAATTAGACTGCACAGAAGGTGGCACCCAGAAGGAAAAAATATCTAGAAATAAGTTTATATGAAGAAAAGCTGAAATACCAAGTAGCCTAATCTTAAGTGAGAGAAATAATAATTATAATGTTACTTAGTAAGTATTTAAAAGATTGCTGGGGTCAAGATATTATTTTTATTATTATAGAGGTTAAAATTTGGGATAAAACAGAATGAATTGCCTTTAATTTAGATATAACTATAATTATTGATGTATTTAAACAAGGGAATAGCTTCCTATACAGCTTGAGATCTCTTTCCTGTAAATATTCAAGAAAGGTTGAATGGTATCCAGGGATTTTTGAAAATTTAATATTGCAGAATACAATTCTATGTTCCCAATTTTCCAAGGAAATAAGCTTATATCCTGACCCAATAATTTATTAATTTATTTACTTTTTCTTTCAACAAATATTCTTTGAAAATCTACCAAATATTGTATACAGACCTTGGCACCAGGAATAGAGCAATAAACAAGATAAACAAATTCCTTGCCTTTATGAACCTTACATTCTAATAAGTGAAACAGTTGACAAACTTGTAAAGAAGTAATTCCAGATTGTGAAAAGTTCTCTTAAGAAAGTAAATGTCTTTAAAATTACTTGTTTCAAGAACATAAAAAAATACATGTTTTGGGGTGCCTGGGTGGCTCAGGGAGTTAAGCCTCTGCCTTCATCTCAGGTCATGATCTCAGGGTCCTGGGATCAAGCCCCACATCGGGCTCTCTGCTCAGCAGGGAACCTGCTTCCTCCTCTCTCTGCCTGCCTCTCTGCCTACTTGTGATCTCTCTCTCTCTCTCTCTGTCAAATAAATAAATAAATAAATAAATAAAATACAAGTTTTGTTTGTGCCTTTTCCTCCATTCTAACTCTACCATTTTTGATCTCCTTTCATTTCCATGCTCATATCAAAATGTTTAAGACATTATATGGTATAAAAGAGGGAGGAATATAAATATGCGCTAGACTGCATTCATCCACGCCTCTATTGAGCATTTACTAGTTTTGTGATCTTAAGCAATTTACTTGCCCACGTTGATCATCACTTTCTTATTTATAAAATAGAAAGCAGAAGAATTAGTGAAAGGATAAAATGAGATGCCATGTGGAATAGTTGTTATTGCTGCTAGTTCTTTATTTGCATTTCCCTCCATACCATTCCCTGTACCCCTTCATAGTTCCATTTCTCCCTTCCCTGCCAACTCTGTAGCCAAGAGGCTGATCCCCAAGGACTGCATACTGATTTCCCTTACATTGAAGTTCAGCCAGTGGAAGTGCTGGCAGGAGATTGGAAGGTGTAAGGAGAGAAAAGTCAGAGTTATTTTTTTCCCCTGATTCTTACATGCCTTGGCAGGTATGTTCAGCACTAGCTACATCCTTCCAAGTACAAAACTTCTACCAAGGGTTTCCTTTTTTATAATTCTAGCACTTTCTGGAGTCAAGGAACTTTATTACCTCCTTGAACTTTGGATCCTAGAAGTGAGTATTTTCCTGCTGATGTTACTGCATGGGTGCCATGCACTCTATGTATACACCCATAGGTGAATATACCCATTGTTGGAATATTTTCATTTAACCAGCTGGGGAGAATTTTGTTTTCCATAGGGATTCTGACTGAACAGTACTGGGCACCAGACATAGCCTCACATGATAAATACTTAATATGATTCTGAAATTGAGTTGTTAATATATTTAATGAACACATGGTCTTCCTGGAGGAAAATGAGAGACTGGTAATGCCATGTCATGGAACCATAATCACTGAATGCTTATGTGGAGTGAAGAGCCAGATATCAAATGGCTGTTGCATTTGTTTCCTATGACAGTAATGATAATTACAAAGAACATGGGGTATACCAGCTGTTTCTGACCATCCTGGGAGCTTACAAAAACAAAAAGATAAGTACAGGACTTAAATTTCAAACCCAAAACCCTAGTGGAGAGCTCAAAACTTCTGTGGTGACCTTAAAAAAACCTCTTTAGTAAGTATAGTGCAGCCATGCCTGAGGATTGGGCCCAAATACAATAGTATAGGTTTAAGAATTGCTATATTACATAAATGTATAGCTTCGGCACAGATCTAATGACAAGGTTAGAGCATTGCTTGAGAAGATGGACTTGAGACTTGGGATAGATTCATTTCAAGGTCTGAAGTGTGATTCCCCAAATTATTTCAAGATTTTTGTGTGTGTGAAAAAGTAGGCTCTCTTCCCTGGTATGAGAAAAGTAATCTTTCTATTCATGAAGAGCTTTTAATGATCTCATCTGAGCTTCTCCTCACAAAGGGATGTCAGTTATTAATACCCACACCCACCATCTCTTCACCTCTATATCTATGACTAAAGCTAGATCCCAGAATGGCTCAGGTGGAAAACTGATAAAGAGTTGGAGTATTCATTATTATAAGACCTAGGAGATCTTTTTAAATTGTATCAGTGGGAACTTGGTGAACTGCATGGGTTTCTATGAGTATTATGTTGAAAGAGACAAAATATAAGGGTGAATTGGCCCAACTTACCTATAAAGCTGTACCTGCCTAGCGTTTTGAATATAGACAAAGAAGCTTTAAGTATATTCACTACAGAATATACTTGACTACAGAAGCCTGGATTTAATGAAAATCAGCATTTCATGATATCAAAATGGCAGAACTTCCTTGTCCTAATGTGGAGAAAGGAAACTGAAGGTTTGAAGAATTGAGACCTTTGAGGTGGATTTATTGAATAAAACCTACACACCTTCATTCTATATCCATTATGAGATTCCAGAGGCAATAAAAAACTAAGAGAACTAACAAAGAAGAGAATGGCACCCTTGAGAAGTTCCAAGGTGGCTGTGTTTGGAAAACTGAAAATAAAGGTGAAGGATATTGCCATCCTTCATCCTTCTGATGGATACTGCCATGAGAAAAAAAAAATTCTCTAATTTCTTGGGATCCCTCATTTTAGTGGGAATAACACCACCCTTGAATGGGAAAGACCATGTGATAGTGCTTAACCCTTAGAGAAAAGGTGGTCACAATTACCATAATCAGCCACAGAGACTGAGTGGCAACCAGGCTTTTGACCTCCGGAAATCTGTGGTTGTGGCTAATTGATGACAATGTCCCGTGGTACAAAGTGGATGGGAAGCCAACAAGATATTACTTGATCTATATAGTTGGAAAAAGTGTACGTCTGGCAAACAAAAATCTATCTTGAGTTCCAAAAGGGGGAATTCGTTACTTCTTGTAGTCCCACTAGATTTCTAAACCTAGGATGTTCTTAAAGAAAAACACAGGAAATCCACCCCTTGTAGAATGACTGGATTATCAAAAGCTTAATCTGATTGTAACTATTATTGCATAAATCATATTTTTACTGGAGAAAATTAACACAGTCCTAGATTCTAGGATAGTAACTACTCACTTGGCAAAGATTTTTTTTTTTCCTCCCCAGTCATTACGGATGCTATATGAATCTTCTGACACAGGGCAGACACACAGAACTTGGGGGCAGGGCAACTTTGAGAAGCAGTTTTTAGGAAAACAGTGAAAATCTATTATTTTCATCTTGAACACATAGATGTTTAGTTGAAGACCATATATCTCAGCTTCCTCTGTAGCTACATATAGTGAGTGGACAAAGCTCTAGACACTGGAATGTAGGAATACATGGTGCATGCAGTGTCTATTGCATTTATATAAAAGAAGTTGCTTGCCCTGGAATTTATCTCTCTCCTCTTTCCACAAGCTGAACTATTGATATTCATGATCCAGCTTTCTCTGTGCAGATGAAGATAATTTACTAGGTATACTAAATGCTATGAACCTGAGTCCCTGGATGACCACATGGAACAGAGCTGCCTTACTAATCTGGACTAGCAGAAGATTTTATGAGAAAGAAAGAGAAAAACAATAACAACAACAACAAACATGCATAGTATTTTGTACTGTTCTTTGGAGTCTTTCTATATCACCAGCTAAGCCTTAACTTTTTTTAAAGATTTTATTTATTTACTTGACAGAGAGAGATATCACAAGTAAGCGGAGAGGCAGGCAGAGACAGAGGGGGAATCAGGCTCCCTGCTGAGCAGAGAGCCCGATGTGGGGCTCGATCCCAGGACCCCAGGATCATGACCTGAGCTGAAGGCAGAGGCCTTAACACACTGAGCCACCCAGGTACCCCCTAAGCCTTAACTTTAATACATTTTGAAAACTGAGTGTTGTGTTACCCCCATTTCCCACTTTCCCCACCGTTACTAGGATAAATTCTTTCCTATCCCTTCAATTTAATAATAATCAAATAACTATAATCTTAAAAAACATTAAATGCTGTTTTTTTACCTATTTGTTTGGAAAAGAGTAAATACTGTACTAATATTCACTATGAGAGAAGATGTGGAAAACAAATTTCACAAATTTGGGTGGAAGGATAAATTGTTACAAGCTCTTTGGAGAACAGGTTGTCATAATCCATCAACATTTTAAAAGTAAATAAAGATCAAGCAATGCTGCTTCTAGGAAGCTATCCTATATGTGCACAAAGTTGTGTTTATAAGTCCATTCATTGCAGAATTGCTTGTAGTAGCAAAAATATGGTAAAAAGCTATGAATGGGAAAAGTCTTAAATTAGGGTATGTCTATATATTGAAGTTTGATACCACTATTAAAATAAATGAGGTAGGTCTATGTATCATGATGTAGTATACATAAAGAAAAATTTCCATAACATTACATGAAAAATGTAAGATATAAATTAATATGTGTAGTTTATGTTCCAAATTTTATAAAGAAAAGCATCTATATATTTATACAAATCGATATATAGACAATACACACAATACAACATGAACTCAGAAATATAGTTTAGTAGATAACATACAAATTTTATAAGAAAAAACATAAACACTCTTAATTTTATTAATAATTATTTTTATTAATATATAATGTATTATTTGCCCTGGGGGTACAGGTCTGTGATCACTCTTAATTTTTAACTATATATTAGAATTTATTGAACTTTATATAGTTATATAATAGCTTGATATTTAAAAATAATAAACATAAACTAACAAACTGAAAAAACTTAAAGGGTTTTTTGGGGTCTTAAGATCTGCTTTGGGAAAAGAGATTCTAAATCCAGTAACACATTTTCCTTTTTAAAGAGCAAATTTATAATACATAAATTCAAATCTGTTACACATTTTAGGACATTATTATTATCATTATTAGTATTATTATTGACTAACTTGACTTCAAATTTTCAAATGTAAATGACATTTTCTCAAAGTTAATTCATAATAAAAAATCCTGAGGTTTTCAAATCTAAGAGAAAATCTTATAAACAGATAATGTCTAATTGATGTAATAAATCATTCTAAATAAATGTCTAGTTTGTTTTAAATTCAGTTAACATCAGGAATAGAAAGAATTCACATTGTCCAGAAGCTTATTGATGTTCATATTCAGTATTTTAAAAATCACATCAGCAACAGTGGTAACTTATACTCACTGTTTTCCCAAATCCCCTTCTGGATAAATCTGGATAAAATTTAATTTTATTCCTGAAGACATTGTTTCAGTCTAAAGAACTACATGCACAGAGGCCCAACAAAGGAATCACTACTACTAACAAAATTTCTGTTTGCTTGTCCTTGTTTATCTCTGTAGCACTTTAGCACTCTTGATACCTGGGGAAGGTAAATGATCATAGAATTTTCTTTCTTTTCTTATATTACATAAAGGGTTATGCTTAAACCTGGAGTCCTTAATCTCAATATTTTTATCAAGGGAATAGTATTGGCCCATATTAAAATATTAAAGTGCATATTTTAAAATGGGTGCCATGCATACCAGATATTATCCCTCCTTTTATAATTCACAAGGTTGGTCACTGTTAATAGCAATGCTTATACATTTGGGAATCAATGTTTCTTTTTTTCTCTCTCTCCTTTTCATTCGAATATAGCTGGCACACAATGTTGTGTTAATTTCAGGTGTTCAGCATAGTGATTCAACTTCTCTATACCTTGTGCTATGGTCACCACGAGGATAGCTACCACACTATTACAGTATCATTGGCTATATTCCCTATGCTGTGCCTTTTACTCCCATGTCATTCATTCCATAAGGGAAAGCCTGTATCTCCCATTCTTCTTCACCCATTTTTCCAATCCCCTCATCCCCCTCCCTTTGGGCAAACATCAATTTGCTCTCTGTATTTATAGGTCTGATTATGCTTCTTATTTGTTTATTCATTTTTTTAAGATTCTGCATATGAGTAAAATCATATGGTATTTGTTTTTCTCAATCGACCTTATTTCACTTATCATAATACCCTCCAGGTCTATCCATGTTGTCACAAATGACACAATCTCATTTTTTGTGATTGAGTAATATTCCATGCCCCACCCCCACCCCACAGAGCACATCTTTCTTATCCATTCTTCTATCAATGGACATTTAGATTGCTTCCATATCTTGGCTATTGAAGATAATGTTGCAATAAACATAGGGTGTATACATCTTTTTGAATTAGTGTTTTTATTTTCTTTGGGTAAATATCCAGTAGTGGAATTATTGGATCTTATGATATTTCTATTTTTAATTTTTTGAGGAAATTTCATATTGTTTTCTACAGTGGCTGTACAATTTACATTCCTAACAACAGTGCACGAGGGTTCCTTTTTCTCCACATCCTCAACACCTGTTGTTTTTGTGTTGTTGATTTTAGTCATTCTGACAGGTGTGAGGTGATATCTCATTGTGTTTTTGATTTTCATTGCTATGATGATTAATGATATTGAGCATCTTTTCACATGTCTGTTGGCCATCTGTTTGTATTCTTTGGAAAATGTCCATTCAGGTCCTCTGCACATTTTTTTAAATTAAATTGTTTGTTTTCTTGGAGTTGAGTTGCATAAATTCTTTTCTTTTTTTTAAAAGATTTTATTTATTTATTTGACAGAGATCACAAGTAGGCAGAGAGGCAGGCAGAGAGGGGAGGAAACAGTCTCCTGCTGAGCAAAGAGCCCAACACAGGGCTCGATGCCAGGATCCCAGGATCATGACCTGAGCCGAGGTTTTAACCCACTGAGCTACCCAGGCACCCCATTGCAGGCATTTTGATAAAGATGGCAGTTTAAATGCAAATATACTCTACTATCCTTGAAACTTTCTGAAACTTAAAGAAAATGAGTCTATATTAATAAAGCAAAGGAAATCAGAATTCCAAACCATAAACCGTGAAGAAATATAATCCAGTAATATGAACCTGGATGTATATGAAGAGAATGTTGACAACATATAGGTAACTTAACAGAATTTGGGTGGGTATACATTTTTCTATGACACGTTCGTAGCTGTTACATCTTTAAGTCTCCATCTACCAATTTTGTTTGCAGTGAACATCTATTAGCTAGGATATGCCATGAAAAAGTGCTATGGTGGAGGAGTTATCTCTATGGAGATACTGCTACACATTACTGTGTTAGACAGGGGGTGGACCTGGAGATGAAATCACAACTTTGTAGTTTGAATTTTTATAGCTTTGCTTTATAAGAAAGACATTGCTGCGGGGCAGCTGCACAAAAGAAGGAGAAGCAGCAGTGATTGGAAGAACATCACAACCAAATTTCTTCAATAATCGCTAACTTGCTAATCCGTGAAAACTAAGAAGAGACTCCATCAAGAGCAGTAATCATCTGAGGAGGATATATTTGAGAAAGTAATGTCGAAAGTCAATAAGATCAATAAACCATTGGCCACACTAACCCCCCAAAAAAGAGAAAAATCCCAAATTCATAAAATTATGAATGAAAAGGGAGAGATCACAACTAACACCAAGGAAGTAGAAACAATCATCAAAAGTTATTATCAACAGTTATATGCCAATAAGATAAGCAACCTAGATGAAATGGATGCATTCCTGGAAACCTATAAACTCCCAAAATTGAACCAGGAAGAAACTGACAACTTGAATAAACCGATATCTCGTAACGAGATTGAAGCAGTGATCAAAAACCTCCCAAAAAACAAGAGCCCAGGACCTGATGGATTCCCTGGGATATTCTACCAAACTTTCAAAGAAGAAATAACACCTATTCTCCTGAAGCTGTTTCAAAAAATTGAAGCAGAAGGAAAACTTCCAGACTCTTTCTATGAAGCTAGCATTACCCTGATCCCCAAACCAGGCAAAGACCCTACCAAAAAGGAGAACTTCAGGCCAATATCACTAATGAATATGGATGCTAAGATTCTCAGCAAGATCCTAACAAACAGGATCCAACAGCACATTAAAAAGATTATCCACCATGACCAGGTGGGATTCATCCCTGGGCTACAAAGATGGTTCAACATTCGCAAATCAATCAATGTGATAGAACAAATTAATATGAGAAGAGAGAAGAATCACATGGTCCTCTCAATTGATGCAGAAAAAGCATTTGACAAAATCCAGCATCCGTTCCTGATTAAAGCGCTTCAAAGTATAGGGATAGAGGGAACATTCCTGAACTTCATAAAATCTCTCTATGAAAGACCCACAGCAAATATCATCCTCAATGGGAAAAAGCTTGCATCCTTCCCGTTGAGATCAGGAACGCAACAAGGATGCACACTCTCACCACTCTTGTTCAACATAGTATTAGAAGTCCTAGCAACAGCCAACAGAAAACAAAGAGAAATAAAAGGTATCCAAATTGGCAATGAAGAAGTCAAACTCTCTCTTCACAGATGACATGATTCTTTATATGGAAAACCCAAAAGACTCCACCCCCAAACTACTAGAACTCATACAACAATTCAGCAACATGGCAGGATACAAAGTCAATGTACAGAAATCAGTGGCTTTCTTATACACTAACAATGAAAATACAGAAAGGGAAATTAGAGAATCGATTCCATTTACTATAGCACCAAGAACCATAAGATACCTGGGAATAAACCTAACCAAAGAGGTAAAGGATCTGTACTTGAGGAACTACAGGACACTCATGAAAGAAATTGAAGAAGACACAAAAAGATGGAAGACCATTCCATGCTCTTGGATTGGAAGAATAAACATTGTTAAAATGTCTATACTGCCTAGAACAATCTATACTATCCATGGCATCCCGATCAAAATTCCACCAGTATTCTTCAAAGAGCTAGAGCAAATAATCCAGAAATTTGTATGGAATCAGAAGAGACCCCGAATCGCTAAGGAAATGTTGAAAAACAAACAAAAAAAACTGGGGGCATCACGTTACCTGATTTCAAGCTTTATTACAAAGCTGTGGTCACCAAGACAGTATGGTACTGGCATAAAAACAGATATATAGACCAGTGGAACAGAGTAGAGAGCCCAGATATGGGCCCTCAACTCTATGGTCAATTAATCTTCGACAAAACAGGAAAAAATATACAGTGGAAAAAAGTCTCTTCAATAAATGGTGTTGGGAAAACTGGACAGCTACATGTAGAAGAATGAAACTCACCATTCTCTTACACCGTACACAAAGATAAACTCAAAATGGATAAAAGATCTCAACGTGAGACAGGAATCCATCAGAATCCTAGAGGAGCACATAGGCAATAATCTCTTCGATATCAGCCACAGCAACTTCTTTCAAGATATGTCTCCAAAGGCAAAGGGAAAAAAAAAGCAAAACTAAACTTTTGGGACTTCATCAAAATCAAAACCTTCTGCACAGCAAAGGAAACAGTCAAAACAGCAAAGAGGCAACCCATGGAATGGGAGAAGATATTTGCAAATGACAGTACAGACAAAAGGTTGATATCCAGGATCTATAATGAACTCCTCAGACTCAACACACACAAAACAAGCAATCATATAAAAAAATGGGCAGAAGATATGAACAGAGACTTCTCCAATGAAGACATACAAATGGCTAACAGACACATGAAAAAATGTTCATCATCACTATCCCTCAGGGAGATTCAAATTAAAACCACATTGAGATACCACCTTACACCAGTTAGAATGGCCAAAATTAACAAGACAGGAAACAGCATGTGTTGGAGGGGATGTGGAGAAAGGGGAACCCTCTTACACTGTTGGTGGGAATGCAGGTTGGTGCAGCCTCTTTGGAGAACAGTGTGGAGATTCCTCAAGAAATTAAAAATAGACCTTCCCTATGACCCTGCAATTGCACTCCTGGGTATTTACCCCCAAAATACATATGTAGTGAAAAGAAGGGCCAATGTTTATAGCAGCAATGGCCATGGTCGCCAAACTATGGAAAGAACCAAAATGCCCTTCAATGGACAAATGGATAAGGAGGATGTGGTCCATATACACTATATAGTATTATGCCTCCATCAGAAAGGATGAATGCCCAACTTTTGTAACAACATGGATGGGACTGGAAGAGAGTATGCTGAGTGAAATAAGTCAAGCAGAGAGAGTCAATTATCATATGGTTTCACTTATTTGTGGAGCATAACAAATAGCATGGAGGACATGGGGAGTTAGAGAGGAGAAGGGAGTTGGGGTAAATTGGAAGTGGAGGTGAATCATGAGAGACTATGGACTCTGAAAAACAATCTGAGGATTTGAAGTGGCGGGGGTGGGTGGGAGGTTGGCACACCAGGTGGTGGGTATTATAGAAGGCATGGATTGCATGGAGCACTGGGTGTGGTGAAAAAATAATGAATACTGTTATGCTGAAAATAAATAAATTTAATTAAAAAAAACAAAAAACAAAAAACAATGGTCTCAAAGTGTGGTCCCTGACTTGCAGCATCTGTATCACTTGGGAACTTGTTAAAAATGCAAATTCTCATCCTCATCTCAGACTTACTGAATCAGAAAGTCTAAGTATAGGGGCTAACAATCTGTTTATTGGCAAGTTCACTGCGTAATTCTGATGCACACCTAAGTTTGGGAACCCCTGGCATAAGATAATGTGGAAAGTTGCTTAGCATTTCCATATAATGCAACTAAGAACTAAATAATTTGTGCCCGAAAGATGGGACATTGTGTTGAGGTGGATTCTGAAACAGATTATGGGGTCATCAGAAAAAGTGTTTTGCGTTTGAATGCTATTGGCCCCTGTTGGGGAGGGGTGTGAATAGGGGCAGAAGTGGTTAGTTCCTTACTCTCTTGATTCAAGTACTGCTTCAACAGAAAGTACTTGAGTCTTAGTATTCCACTTGTGACCTGAGAACAAGCATCTTCAGAATTGCATGGGAGCTTACAGGAAATTTATCCAAGAATCTGCACTCTAAGTAGACCACCTGATGACTCATAATCACATTAAAATGAGAAGAACCATTGACTTAGTGAGTACCTAGTAACCTTTAGTTCAGTGTCAAGGGGCTTCCTTCTGCACATTGATTATGATCCATACTTTTCTGATGACTAAGCTTTGTTGGATTCCCAGCCTATTGCATTTATTGACTTTTGTAAACTGAGATTAATAAACATGAAATTGTTGGGTCAAAGACTGTCTTTTAAACTTTGATAGATACTGAAGAATTGTCCTATCACCAACAATTTGTGAGAGCTCCTTTATAAAAATTTTTTTCAACTTTTTGCTGTACTGGATATTTTTTAAATGTTTATTTATTTATGTATTTATTTGGTAAGACTAAAGGTGAGAAATGACATCTCATTTTCATTCTATTTTTGATTATATGAGTCTTATATGTTGGAATATTGCTCCCTTTCTGCTCTTCGTGTTTAACTTTATGCTATTGTTGATTATCTATTATGTGCCATTGCATTGCTAATAATAGTTAATGCTTACATAATCCTACAAGGTAGGTTTTATAGTTTACAATTTAGACCTGAACATATTCAGGCTCAGAGCAATAAAATCATTTGTCCTCTAAGTCACACACACATAGATAATCAATGGCATATATGTCATATACACAAATTAAAATTCAAGTTCAACCCAACTGTTCATGTATCTTCTAACTTTTGCTTTGTCTCTATTCAAACATTAAGAACAAGAAAAGTGAGAAATAAAAAACATGGATTCAAGAGGTTTGAGAAAGAGTAAAGAGCTGAAACTAACTATAGTGGGTAAAAATTGTCTAGAAAATATTGTGGGTTAAAGCACTAGTGATTTCATGTGAGAAATAAAAATAAAAATAAAGAGGGAAATTACTGAGGTTATGTTTTAATATTATTGTAACTGGTTGAATGTGAAAAAAACAAAACAATGAGTTGATAGTTTCACTTGAACAGTATCAAAATATTTTTATATAACTAACTTTTTAAACACTTTTCAATAAAGAACTTTTGCGGCTTTAATGCAATAATAGTATTAACAATAATGATATTTATCAAGTTTCTACAATATGCCTGAAGATTCTTTAGATATATTAACTGAAGATGACTGAAGATTCTTTAGATATATTAACTAATTTAATTCTCATATCATTCTTATGAAGCTGGTACTAATATAGTCCTATATTACAGGTGAGAAAGCTGAGTCTCAGAGTGGTTAATTAATGTGCACAAAGTTACACAGCAGTCAACTAAAATTTATTAAGGTAGTATGGCTCTGGACCCAGCCCTCTTAAATACAACATCATAATGCCACCTCTGTAAAGATAAATTTATTTTATTTTTTAAAATTTTATTCATTTATTTTTGAGAGATAGAGAGACAGAAAGATAGAGAGTGGGGAAAGGGAAGAGAGAGAAGAAGAGAGACGATCTTTTTTTTTTTTTAATATTTATTTGAAAGAGGGAGAGAGATCATAAGTAGACAGAGAGGCAGGCAGAAGGAGAAACAGGCTCTCTGCTGAGCAGAAAGCCTGGTGCGGGCTCTATCACAGGACCCTGAGACCATGACCTGAGCTGAAGGCAGAGGCTTAACCCATTGAGCCATCCAGGTGCCTGGAAGAAAGACAATCTTAAGCAGGGTCTTGATCTCATGACCTTGAGATCATGACCTGAGCCAAAATCAAGTGTAGGATGCTTAACTGAATGAGCCACCCAAGTACCCCTGTAAGATAATTTTAAATAAGTTTCTTAAGTGGTCCTTGTTTGGAACAACTAAAACATCAAAATAATAAAAAAATGGTTATTAGGAAAATGAGAGTACTTAATATTCAAGATCTGAAAATTTAGTTTTCCTTATTTGTTCATTCTGTGGTAGAATTTAAGAAAGAAAGTTGTTTCCTCAGTTACCCTGTTTTTTTCCTGTTATTTCCAGGTAATTATTCTTGCATGAAACACATATTTATAATTTATGTCACTCCTTACCCTTACTTGTTCTTATCTACTAGGTTTCTGATAGATGAGATATAAGTAAAAATTTGGACTATCCACAAGGTAAATGGGAAAGAATGCCAACAGACACAGTATTATCTAGTAGTGCCATGGGTCCAGTTGAGGTTGTAGTCAATGAAATTGTAAAAGTAACTAGATAAATTTAAATTTCAACAATTTAAACACAGTCTAATTGTCAGATTAATAAGATAAATAAGTACATTCAGAAAAATTCTGAAGAATATTTCTAAGAGTTAACTTAATAAATAATAAAAATAAAAATTTCCAAAAATAAGGATAATGTTAGTTTCATTGTTTTAAGGGGAGGCAATACCATCTGGTGCTTTGTGAATAGCTGCACATTTAAAAATTCTCTTTCATATTACATTAATTCTAGGAAGTTTAATTACATAAATAAAAATGAAATTATAGCATACTATATAAGAGAATCATTTTCAAATCTTAGAATAGGAAAAAAATGTAAGGCTAACTTCGAAGGCTAAAATAATTTTTAACATGTTTACATATACATTTAAAATGTAGAAAAAAACTCTACCATATATCATTTTTTCATATATTTATAAAGTAGGTGAATATTTTTAACAGAATTAACTGACAAAGTTTCTTAATATTTAAATATGTCTTATTTGTCTTTCTTTCTAAACTTTAAATTGTTTGAGAATAGGGACTTATGCTATTTGACATTGGATAAAAATACCAAAACTTTTTGAGTTCATAAATGAATGAGTAAATGTCAGAAAAATCAATGTAAACATATTGATATGTTCGGTTGAAAAGTTTTATTTTTACTTGAGACTGCAAACCGTTGGGAAATGCAGTTATTTTTATGTGATGTTGGGTGTATGATTATTCACTGGCAGACATGAAATTTTTTTTAAGTGATGCAAACAATCTTCAGCAGTATATAAAGAATGATTGTGAGTTTTGGACTCGATGGCTCCTTCTTTTCTTTTTTTAGAATTTTCTAAGCTAGATTTTTTGCAGTTAAGTAGAAGCATTGAACCCATTGAACCCTGTGTGATGAATAGACATGTCTTATTAGGAAAGCAAGTACTTTTCATAAGTTGAATTTTCTAAATGTTTTGTTATATTTCATTATGTTGCACTTCAGGATCGAGTACAAGTAGCAAGTAATAAGAGTGCCATTCATGGTGGTGGGCCATCTTCTCATCTATGTCATCGATTGACTTCTTTTATTGGATTTTAATCTTGATCTCTCACAAATGCACACCCACCCATTGATCTGATCATAAATTGTATAGATAACAGCACCACACCAATTTATAACCAATTTACTTGAGCAAGAGACTTAATGAGACTTAATCTCTTGCTATGTTTTACCATCCATAAAAATGCATTTTTAGTATATTTATTCCATACCACACTGGAAGTGTTGACCTAGTCACAAGGTCTTAGAGTCAATACAACTACATACAGAGAAACCAACAGAGAATTCTTTAAATTTTAGCCTTTTCTGCACCAGAAAATTTATTTCTACTCACCGAAAGAAAATATTTGCAATTGCCTCAACTATCTTTATTATTAACCCAAAGGCATAAAAACTAGCTTTTAAGGTGCTAGGATATTGACTTGACCTTAAGTCAAAATCCTGGTGTTTAAGCAAGTAACTGGAGAAGTACCATATATGTTCTAACTTGTTACAACCTTACCAATCCCCCTTTTTCTCACAGGGTTTGTTAAAGGTCCTTTAAAGTAGGTTCCCTTCTCCAATCAGCCATTGCCTCGGGGTGTTCCAGCATCTACTCCATTTGGCAGAATATTAATTAGCCCTTTTGTTTTAGATCCAGTACCTGCTCTCCACCTATTTCCACAGACAGGAAAGTTTGAGTTCCTCTTTCCTGAGACTGCTGAGTCTAAGAAGTGAATTTGACTCCCTTTATCCCATACCTGCATTTGTGGGCCAACCTCATACTTTCCGATACCTAGCTCCAACACAGTGCCACACACAGAATAATTAACAACAATCGCAATGGCAAATTTTACATTACTCTCTAATTACCTTCTCTACTGGGGAAGCCATCTAGTGAGTGGGCTCAGTGTATCGATTCTATTTAAGAAAAGGGCATTTTTTTAGCTATGGTCACAAAATGAGGGACCGGAAAGTGAATATCAAAAAAATGCTTAAAAGAAGATGAGAAGTCAAGCTGGAAAGGATTGTCATTATCTAAAATGGGTTATCTCTCAAACAAAAAGGGCAGACTGCAAATACTAAAAGCTACAAGAAGTAGACTAGTTTCTTTACTCTGTTTCTATTCTTACCCCTTCTAATCCAATCTATGTACTATAACTTGAATTAGCTATTTAAAGTACAAATCTCAATTACTAGTTCTCTAATTTAAAACCCTTTAATAATGCTTTCTTCTTAATTAAGAATGGAATAAATTGGGAATGGAATAAAGTCCTTTCATATCCTCTACTTTGGTGACCTACATTCCCCTTGTCTGCTTGTTCTTTTTTTTTTTCCTCTCCCATGTTCTCCCACTTCCCAACCTCTAAACATCTAAATCCCCCTAGTATCCCTTAAATCCCACTTCACACATATGTCTTCTCTTTAATTGCCCCTGTCAAAAAATAATCTCTTCACTGTTTGCATTGTAACGTTTTACTTAGATACCTTGCCGCTTGCTGCTTTGGGTTGTACATGGCTATGTCCCTGTCTCATCTTCCCTTCGTGCCTGACTACTCCTTTGCATGTAAACAAGGAGCTACATCTGATGTGAGTTCTTTCAAAACACCTAACAGAGTATCAGGAAACTTAGTTGGCATCCACTCAATAAATATTTGTGCAATGCATGACTGTCTTCAGCCATCAGAATCAATTTCTTCAAAAATCTACAAAACCAAAGGACTACTGATTTCTTTTGTCCACTACTGCCTAAGTGGAGAGTGCCAAATAATCCTAAAATAAATGAATTAAGTTCCAAAAGATGAAAAAACACAAGCAAAGAGAATAAGAGGGAGATGATCACACCATGTGCTGATTGTTTTGCCCAGAAGCCTTCAAGGCCTTTAATTAAACAGTTCAACCATGGGAGGCAAACGATGGAATGTATTCCAAATTAATGTTTTAAACTCATTATGCTTCCAAGCCAGGAAATATAATAGCTGCATAAGAATTTAGAAATTATTTCCGCAGAGATCATGACAGGTTTTTTTTGATAAATCTCAGTCACTGTGCTTCAAAGAAGTCTGTGCTTTTAGTTGAGCTGATATCATGAATCAAAATGGGGCAGGTCTTGATGCTGGCAGTTTGATTTAGATACATTTAGATGAAAAACATCACCACACTCAAGTCCCCCACCCCCATCTTAAAATTCCACAAAGGTAGTGAATAGTGTGGTTGAGACATATTGAATAATTGGATTCTAAAGATATTCATTGGGGAAAGGATTAATTTTTTAAAAAATTGATTTAAAATAAAACATTTAATTTTACTTATTCTACTCAAATTAAGTAATGTGAATATATTAGACTATTTTTATCCTTCTTTGTGTCCTTTCTCCTTCCTCTATCTTGAAAAATTTGAGGGGGAGTGTCTGAAATCTGGCCACAATTCCACAAATCTTATTTTCCTGATTCTATTATATAATGTTCAGAAAATTTTGATAAAGCAGGAAGTACTAGGCAATCAAAATTAGCCAGTTGCATCTCTTCTTAGTGGGTCTTTACAAAACTAGTATACCACTTCTGATTCAATGCTGAGATTTTTTTCTGCTTACTAGATGATAAAGTGTATACCAAGAAATATTTTCTGCTTTTATAGATCTACTCATCACACTTTATATGAAAATCTAGGGCAATGCAATTCAACAATAGTATTACTAATGTAATATGAAATTTACTAGTTTGATTTCTGAAGTTAGCACAAAAAATGATCAATATATTATTTCTGAGCTCAAGTTTTTATACTTTTACAATTTTTAGGAGACCTGTGATAACCAGGTATCAAGGTGTCTCTTAATGATCCTCATCTGGTGTTCCTTCCTTTGTTTTGTCCCTTCCCACATTGAATCAGGGCTGGCCTATGATGGAAATGTGGAAATGGTGTGTGCTTTTCTCTGTTAGGTCAAAAAAATCATCTCAGCTTCTGTCTTGGCCTATTGGATCATTCACTCTGGTGGAGGACATCCACCTGTCAAGAACTCTGAGCTATTTGAGATTGTACCTTACCTACATGCTAACTTGCCACAGGTTTTTGGATGGTAGTAGATGACATGAGACTCCAAGTTCACACTCCAAGGACAGTTTTTGGACAGTTTTTGGCTCAAAACAATGGAAGTAATCAGAATACCAGTGTTGTGCCAGTTACCTGAACCTCAGTTCCCACAAGCTAATGCAAAGTAGACCATAGACAACATCCATGCGGTACATTGCCTTGAAGATGAAACTCAAGTTTAGGGGACTCAATTTTTTAAACCTGACTGTCTTTGCCTCAGGGAGACATTAACTTTATGATAAGGGAAGAGAAAAATTAAACTGTCTTTTGCTCTGGAGTATGATTATTTCTATCCAGCAAGGCTTTTGCTATGCAAACATCCTTGAAAAGATAGTTCAGAACAAAGGAAGTTTGGGGTTCCTCTGTTCACAAGCTATGAAAGACCCATGAAGAATTGTCTTCCAATATTGAAAAGCCACAAGACACTCAGCAGCCCTCTTGAGAGAACCATGCAGTGATGAACTGAGGCCTCTTCTGGCAACCAGCACCACCCCACCAGCAACTGAATCACCTTGAAAGAGAATCCTCCAGCCCCAGTGAAACCCTCAAATGATTTCTTTCCTGGCTACAATTTTATGAAGGGCCTGAAGCCAGAGCCATCCAAAAAGCTACTCCCAAATTTCTGATCCTCAGAAATGATGAAGGAAAAAATACTGCTTCTTTAATAAAAACCCACTAAGTTTTGAGATGATCTGTTACACAGTCGGACATAGCCAATACAGATTTTTATGCTTGAAAATGGTGTGCTATCCCAACAAAAGTCTTAAAATGTTAACAGTGGCTTTAGGATGAGGTAGTAGGGAGAATCTGGAGGCACCTAAGGAGAGTTTTAGGGAAAATGTAGAATGTCTTGTTGAGATTTTGAGGCAAATCCCAACCACTTTGAGGTTTTTGGGAGGGCTTACAAGAAAGTGAGAGAATGCTGCTGGATAAGACAGGGGGAAAGGGATCCTTATGATGCAGTGGCAGGAATTAGTGTCACTGTTGCATAGTAACATGTAAAGTGGAAAATGTACCTGAGGAACTGGGTTATCTAGTTAAGGAGATATCTAGGCACTGTGGAAGGTGCCATCTGACTGTTTCTTGCTTTTAGGGAAAAGTGAAACAGATAGCCCTTTTGGTGATCTTTGAAGAATACATACTGTGCTATATTACAGAAGACAAATTTTAAAAATAATTTACCACTGTGCATATTGCAGTTTCAGAAGGTAAGTCATTGTTTTCTACATTGTTCGCTATTTAAACATAACAAACATCTTTTTTTTTTTTTTTTTTTAAGAAACATTAAACTCGTTGAAGAGGAAAAAGAAGTAAGAACTTTTGTTTTAGTTGACTGGTATGAAGTGGCTTTAAAGAGGAACTGAAAAGAAAAATGTTAGAAATAATACTTTCAGTGTTAGTTTCATGAAGGGTTAAAGGGTCCTATCCTGTAGTGTTAGAAGTCAACTATTACAAGCCAAAGTAAGATGGAGGAAGTTTTCAGGAATACGGATATTGGGACATAACTGTATTTTCACCAGGATACAAAAGAAAAATGAGGAAGCAAAATATAACATTACCCTTAGAGGAACAGTGTTAAAACTTATTTTCACAGGCAAGTGCTGTTCTATTTCCAATAATGATTCTGTCTTACTCTGAAAAATTCTAACTAACAAAATACTTGGTCAGAAAGATTCAATAAGCTCTCAAGATGCCAACTTTAATTTGGCAGTGCTACTAAGCTGGTCTGTGAAAGCTGAACACATTGGGCTGATTTAATGATGAATAATTTGGAGGCTCATGCAAAATAGTTTTTGAACGCTCAATCACCTGCTGTTACAGTCAGCAATTACATACCTTTCAAAAGCTGTTAAACATGTTCTTCTTTTAATTTTGGATTTTATTTTTAAGAAATAAAATCAAACAAAACAGTCAAATTATGATCACACTTTAGAACATAAATATTACATTTGGAATATTTGATTTAATGTATATTTCTAAAATTTTCCTTTTTTATGGTCCACATAATTGAAAAATACCTTAACATAGTTTTTATGTGCACACACACATGCACACATACATACACACACAGAAAAATAACTGAAAAAAGTGGTCACTGAAATAACTTCTCTTATTTTGCTTTTGTAGGAATATTTGTCTTCAGAGAGATAATTGTTAGCTTCTACCAAAAACTCATCAAAATAATGGAGTCACTGGGGAAAAGAATTTCATTTCTTTCTTAGGAATTGAGTTTCTGGATCATTTCAAAAAAGAATAGAATATACCTTTCAGTCTATGCATTTATTTCTTACTTACTTATTTATATTTACTGGGGAAGGGAGAGAGGGAGATTGAAAGAGAAAGAAAATCTTAAATAGATCCATGCTACAGGTTTCTGGGCTCCTGATAGACACCGCTACTATTTCTTTAGGAAACTTGGTTTGACATCCACTCTAGTCTCTTCAGCTAAAATGCAGGTGCTTCTCTCTTTCAAACTCTAGATGTCAGAGACACTGATATGAAATGGAGACAAGGTTATCACCCCAGAAGCTACATGAAATATGCTATAGTGTGATGTAGTTGGGGCTGGGGACAGGAGATTGAGTCTCTACTGAGCTTTGCTCATAATTTGCTGTGTAGTCACCTGACATCACTGAATTTCCTCATCCACAAAATGATATATTGAGGGATCCAAGTTGCCTTCAACGCAACTAGTCTATAATTCTGAGAGTTTCTACCTTTAAGATTACTACAACCTGATATCACATAATGAAGTCTGGCTTTACTGAGCAGTATCATTTGTAGGTAATTTTTTCTCATGATGTATTTTCCCATGAAGTTAATGTCCAATTACTTTGAAAGTTAAACACTGTTTGAAATGCCTCACCAGTCATTATGATTTAATGACATTTTCTGAGAGTTGTGAAAACATCATGACCTTGATGTTATTGGAAAGGTCTTGGTTGTGAATTGTTTAACATGTGTGGAGTTGTTTGACATCCTTGTCACTACAATATAAACTTGTACAACTTTTCATGAAGGTATTCTTCATGAAAGTTGATCTCTGTCATTGAACATATGTTCTTTCACCAAATACCTGCATCTGATTAATTATTTCAATCACAATTCGTGATAGAGTTGGCATGACAGAAGGAAACTGTTCTGTATTCATTTCTTTGAATGCAAATATAAATTGTATTCTGTGTCAGATGGTTATCTGCTCCAAAGGAAAATAGCAAGAGACAAGACAGCTTTGAGGCGGGCTTCTGGCTTTTTACTAAAACCAAACACATTCAACCACTGCATAACTCCACAACACAGCAAAGCAGATGGACACTTCTACAATGCCTAGAATGAAGTGATGTTTTAGAGTGAAACATTTTAAGTGAGTGTAGCATACCACAGAGGGGCAAAACTATTGTGCCTGAAGAAAAGTATTTTGATATAGAAAAAGTTTTCTTATGTGTGTTTTCTTAAAAAAGACATGCTTTCTTTTGAAAATATTAGATTAGCAACGTTTTCCAAAGGCCAGAACTCTACAGATACTTGTGTTAGTTTGCTGGCTTTTTAAAAAACTTAAAAAAAAAAAATACTTCCCCCAAAGAAAACAAAAGTGAGCACGTTTTCTAAAATGGAGCAGTTGAACTGTTGTTCACCCATATTCCTTTTATAGTCTTCTTTTTTATTTTTAACATATAGAAGAATCATACTTTAAAAAATCCTTACCAAGCAAAAAAAGTTGACGAAGAAATCTAAAACATGTGAACAGGAGCCAGACATGTAGGTGAAATTCATCTTAAACCATTTGATTCACACGTGTTCTTTCTCTGACAAGACAAGACAAGCCAAACAGCATCTAACAGCATTCCTCTGTTTTTCCTTTTGTTGTTTGCCAGTTAATTTTTATTCACTGGAAATGCCAATTTTCCACATGCTATTCAATGTGGTGTGCTTGTTCGAAAAAACACAAAGAAAAAGAACTTAAGATGGTGAGAACTTAACTCATTCCTTCCTTCTTTTCCCGCGTCCTCGCAGACAAGTCCCTTTCTTCCAGGCTTAGTGAGAAAAACAAAAGCAGACTCATTCAACTTCAAAACTTGAACCCATGCCAGGTGAAATATTTTAGTGAGGCTTATCCTCCACTCCGTCACACTGTATAGGTGGGCCTAGTTAAGTGGTTTTTGTTGGCTACACGGTTTATTATGACTTTACAGTCACACCCTCCGTGCCAAAGTGCAGCTCAGCAAAGTTCACGTGTGGGTGGGAGCATGTGTGTGCTTTGTTTCAGAATGCAGAGCTCAAGAAAATAGGTAGTCGTAGACATTGAGGAAACTCATCATTTCAGAATACATTTAATCTACAGTGAACCCTTACTGACATTTGATCTTTACCATAAACCTGAGAGGCAACAGCTTTTACACTCTCTTACTATTTTTTCCTAATTATGTAAACTGGAAAAAAAAAAGTGCTCAATCCCTTGCTTCAGTACAGGTTAGAAAGTTAGGACAAAACACAGGAGTACAAAACAAAACTTCCAACTTACATTCTTTGGCCTGAACCACCAGGCAAGTCTCTGCCTGAGGAACATGCAAAGTAATTGCAAGGGCTGAAATTAACCCAAAAATTCTTACAGGAGGTACAACATCTCTTAGAGCGAGTTATTGTGCAGGGAAGGGCCCCTTTTCTCAGATGTGGCATGGAGTAGAAGCAATTATTAGTATGCATTAAACAACTATAGTTCAGCAAGATTGCTAACGAAAAAAAACTTAAAAAGAACTGCGGAATTCAAACCTCTTTATAGGCTGTAGATGATTTGTAGCAGATGCAATCCAAAATATTGGGATATAAACATGCCCCATAGAATTCTAGGGAAGTTACATTAATAGGGTTGACTGATACTTGATTATTGCTAAAAGGGTTCTGCAAATTTTTAGAACAGGAAGAGGTCTTCAAGATTAGCTAGTCAACTCCTTCATGTTATAGATGAAGAAACTGAGGCTCAAGAAGGTTAAATGATTCATCAAGTATTACATGTCTAACTAACTAATGTGGTTCTCCTGGCAGTCAATTCAATTTACCAACACTTTGGATGTACCTTTCATATGAGAAGAACTTTTCTTACTGATGCAAGAGATGAGAAGATATATGACCCACAAACTCCACCTTTAAGGACAGAACAATGAGGGACTAAGACAAGCATAAAGCTAGCTATAATGCAAAGAAATTGAAGATATTAACTCCTATGGGTTAAAAGGATACAGAAGAGTGATTTTCCACAATTTCTTGCTACTCACACAGTAATGATTTCTTTTTCACAACCATAATAGAACAGTGATTTGAAAAGGACCTCAGAAAACCCACTGACTTCATCAAGTGACTATCTATATTATAGGTGACCAACTTACGCTTTAGGATATACAACTCTTCAGAACGCAGGGTATACTCCTTAGAGCAAAAAGAATAAAATTGATATTACAGTGCAATAGTACTCCATTTTAAAGTAATATGTATTTTGTTAGAAATCTCAAGTGAGAACAATGTAAAGAAATACCACTACTTTCAAAACTACCAATAATGTATTTCTTTCCTAGTAGCAGTAAAAAAATACTGTATGATACAGTTCTTTGTTGATTTTGCAGCCTGTTGTTTACTATATTGGTCATTTTTGGACAAAATCTTATGTTTTATGGCCTTAACAAATCTCTTATGTACTTGAGCATAAGAGAAACTAAATTCTGTTAGATTTTTATATGGCCAATTTTGCAAAGTAGTAAGTCCAGTTTATATCTATCTGTTTTTTGTTAATCCTGTAATTTAGGATTTTCTACAAATTTCATAAGCAAATTCCAAACTCTGAAATCATCAACAGAGATGGAGAATGGAAACCATCTTTATAGGAGAGTATCCTTTCCTAGGAAGATATTATTAGTGGATCCCACATAATTTAATACTGGATAGTTCCTCTTCAGATAAGACTCAGTTTAATCATTTATGCAAATAAAAAGACTATGGTTGAGAGCACTTTTCTTAACTTGGTTTTAAAACTGTTTTTAATTTATTAATTATATATTGCATGCTCACTAAGATCCATGTATAATCCACTAAAGATTAATGTATAGTCAATGAGTCACTTGCAAGATTTGACCCAAATGCCATTAGAAATTAGACAATATCTGAGAAGAGTTTAATCAGTCTTGTCCAAAAACAGATCAACATTAAGGACAATAAAAGCCAAATAAACCAGTTTGAAAGAGAAGGAAAAATCTACTCTTAATTGATGCAAATGTGAAGTGAATTTTAATAAACACAAATAGATATTCACAAAATTTATTAGTTGAAAGAGACATATTTTATACAATATTGTGGATTAAATAATGCTCAACAGTGGCTTCATGTTTTTATGTTAAATATTCTTTTTCTTAAGGTGTCAAAGCACTGTGAACAAAAGCACTCCTAACAAAAAAGTGACTTCTCACTAAAAAGGACTTCAAATGTATCTGCCATCACTGAGATGAGAACAAGAAGATCACCAGAGAGAGGATGCAGCCAGTGAAGGGAACATGTGGAAGGGGCCCAGGACACATTGTGTAAAGCACATTGAAGAAAAGTGCTTTGATTTTTTCAAGAAACCAAGTGACAAAGACGCCATCCACAAAGACTATATGTTGAATACCTAGGACAGTACTAAGAAGTCCGTAATAAATGCCAGAAGAAAAACTTGGACATCAGTATGGGCTGACTAATACAGAATAATGTATAACATAGGTAGGATTCATGCTAGCCTGTGACATATTAGACTCTGTCCTTTGCCATACAGACACTGGTTAAAAGTTCTCTTTTGAAAAAGGGAACAGGCCTTGAAATTCTAATACCCATCATATGTAATTAACATAACTAAGATAATGAAATTCCAGTTGGTTTATAACATGTCACTCTTTTCTCCAAGAGTTAGTATCATTTGAACATGATGACTTACTCCAATGGAAAGAAGGAAAGGTAGCATTAATTGAGCTTTTTAGAAAACGTGGTGCTAAAAAAAAGAGGTATTGCCATTACTCGTGAAATGATTAAGTTTCGAGAATTTAACAAGTGTGCCTCATGGAAAAAATTTCCCTTCCCAGTGATGAGCCCTGGTTGATTTAAGGGTGGTCATGTGACCTAAAAAGTTTCAATGTCAGTGAATCTCAAAACTCTTGCTTCAAATGCTGGGGTAAAATCCTCTTCTCTCACTCTAAACCTTGTAGTATGAAAGAGAGTCTACAGAGAATGACACTTATTTTGCCCCATGCGATATTTCCATAGCTTAAGTTTGATCCAGCACACAGAGGAAAGCAAACCTCAGGAAGTGACAGGAAGCTCCTGGATTTAGCTAACCCTGAAGTCTTACAGCTCTACAAGTCAGTACCTTTTCTAATTTTTTAAGCCATTTACCATAAGGTGTTCTGATTTTTGCAACCAATGGCATTTGGAATGATATAGTCCTTTAACTCTCTGTATAAAGTAAAAGCTTTGTAGTCTTTCTCCAGGCTTTCTATGTTTGTTACTTTTCACCTTCTCATATTCACCATTTTCTTAAGCTATAAAATACCACTGGAAGGACCCTGAACATACTGTGCTATTTTGGATCTCTCCATCTTTATATGCATTTGTCACTGTCCTAGGAATGCCCTTGTCCTCTTTCTTGACCTATCTAATTCTATTTATTCTCCACGATTTTTCTTCTATATGATTTCCTTATGATTTTCTGTACCATCTCCCACTTGATTTGAATGCCCTTTCTATATATGCCCATGGCTTACCTTTACCATGGTATTTATCTTATATTATAATTTGTTCTTCCCAACTGGACTAAAACCTCTCCACAAGAAAGACTCATGTGTATGTAGTTTTTTTCTCTTTTTCCTTTGGGTTGTTTTTATCAGTAGTACCTAAACTAACACCTTGTTGATGTTCAAATGTTGGCTGGATTAATGAATGTGTCATATTAAAGGAAAAACAACAAACCCAATTCCAGCTTAGGATACATGTTTTCCTTTAATTTAGTTTGGTTTGCTTTGGTTTCGGTTTTTAGGCAAGAGAGCAAACCTAGTGGATTTTAATGACTTGGAGTGTTTTTATATTTTGATACAGTTTATTAACCCTTAACAGATAGGTAACTAGATAGAAAACCTAGCTGCAGATGAGCTACCTTCTCTGACTACTCATCCTTAGTCACTAGAGAGAAATAAATAAGAGAGATTGAATGAATCAGTAAAAATCTACATTGTTATTTGAAAACTCTGAACGCACATGATTTACATGATGATGTCATGCTTATTTAGACTGAGTATACAGATGTAAAACTAAGAAAGGGGAATTTGAACATTAATTATAGTAAATAGTTTTGTATTCGTTGGTAAGTATGGTAAATTGTTTTGTATTGGTAGACATTTTTAAGGTTGCTAGAAGAGATTACCTTCACTACATTGTTCCAAAGCATTACTGCTCTAGATCCCAGTCATTCCATGACCTGGACATTTAGTGGCCCTCATGGAGAATGTCAGTGTCATTTTAGAAATGACCGGAGCTTGGAACACCTGGGTGGCTCAGTCGTTAAGTGTCTGCCTTCAGCTCAGGTCATGATCCCAGGGTCCTGGGATCCATCCCTGCACTCGGCTCCCTGCTCAATGGGAAGCCTGCTTCTCCCTCTTCCACTCTCCCTGCTTGTATTCCCTCTCTTTCTGTCAAATAAATAAATAAAATCTTTAAAAAAAGAAAAAAGAAAAAAAGAAATGAGTGGAGTTCAGAACGTTTGTTCTGTTAAGTGGTGACTCAGTGATGTCTTTTCAGATAATATACACAAAAAGGGAAAATTCTTAATGAGCTTTTGGGTGTGTGTGTGTGTGTGTGTGTGTGTGTGTGTGGTGTGTGTGTGTGTGTGTGTGTGTGTTTACAGTAAAGCTTGCCAAATTTGTCTCTGCATATTCTAAAGTTGGTTTTGGCATGTTTGTTATCATTCATTCAAGTGTCTGTCCGGGTCCTTCCTCACAGGAAACAGATGGTTCACTCTCATCAAAGTAACTAAAGTAAGGTTTATTTATAAAGGGACAAATGCTCAAGGTGTGAATGGAGTTTAGGAAATCATGCAGGAATCTGGGACCAACAGCAGTAGCGCTCCTACTCTTCTCTCCATTCCATGTACAGAGAGGTGGGAGGAGGACTCACTAGGAAAAGAGTGAGAAGTTCACCTGGGGAAGAGCCTGATTTCCCATTGAGATCATAGCCAGCCCTAGGTAACCTCATCAGAATGGAGTCAAAGAAACAAGGTTCCTGACATCATTCTTCTCACTACTTCCTATCTTCTGCTAGGCTCCGGCCTGATGGGTAATCAGAGGGTGGGGGAGGATTTTTGTTGTAGTACAAGATGAATTAGAGGGTTTTTTTTGCCCCTCAGCACCCAATATTGGCTTGGTCCTGGTGGAAAGCCTATGTCTGCAAACCGTGAATAGTCTCATCAGCTCATATATCATCATAGAGTAATATCAATTCAGTTGTATTCCTTCCCAAAGTCTAAAATGTTAGCTACTATTACTACTCTTCATATAAGAAATTCATGGGAAAAATAGAAGAAAAAGTAATGTAATATTATAAAATTTAACTTCTAAATTTTCTCTCTGTAATCAGCCACTAGCATAAATTGATTATTATAATTGCCTATTTCCACCACCCATTTCCATGTCTCTTCGTTCTCTGCAAGTACTTCTGCTGGATAAGGGTTTTTTAACTGGTGAGGTGATTTGAAACTTCATTCCTCTTTCTGTAAATTGGCCTTGTACCCTCAATCCTGGCTGTTTGGCTTCTACTCTCTTGATAGGCCCATTGATGAGAGAGAGTTGAAGAGAGTCACTATTTGCTTTGAGGTGACGAAGGTTCAAGAAATGTGGAGAGATTCATAGCTCTTAATTTCATCTATGTCTTCTTGTATGTCCCACCCAATGAGACAATGTTCCCCTGTTTACTGATCATTGCCTTTTCCATAGCATATTAAGAGATTTGGCAGGTCCAGTTTATAATTATATTATGTTCATAATTATATTATGAGTCTGCAGCCTTCACAATCATACCTTGAGTTTGGTTGTCAGTTGTGTCTTTCACAGTTACTCAGGAAACCTTGTGACTCAGCATATTCATAATTACATGTTCATAGCCTTAATTCTCTTTTTTTTTTTTCATATCTGTATTCTCTAGGACTGACTATAAGAAGAACCTAAGTGACCCTAAAATCTTATCAGGGGAGCTAAGTGCCACAGCCACTCCATCTCTACAGTTTATCATCTCATGAAACCATACTGGTAACCTGAATATTTATGTTACAAGATGCCAAGAATTACCCCTTATCTGATTCTGTATACCCCCAACAAAATTTTATTCCTACACTCCTCACATATATGGCATATCAATCCTAGAGTCTCATTTCAAGGCTGCTGTTTCCTGGGGCCAACTTTGGTACCAGCTAATGTTTCAGCCAAAGCTCCAGAAAAGAGATCATTAGATAAGTATCTATTTACAAAGTGACATATTATAAAAGTTTGATTTTTAATTACCATAGATAGAAAGGAGTGAGGGGTGGTAGCAATGAGATTTTACGACTCTTAAACCCAAAGGGCTGAGGAAAGGGAGAGATGAGCAGAACCTGGAAGAAATTAAAGTCCCAAACTCATCCAAAAGCCAGAGTATAGTAAAGCCTTATTAATGTAGTAGCTGCAGACCCATTTTTGAGGCAGAGGGCAGATGAAAAAGAAGTCTAATAGTTCTGGATGGTTACACATAGGGATATGACACATGGTATTTCTTTGCTTTCCCTCTGCAAAATCACTTTCCTGTTCATTACTATGTAATGTCAACTTTTCCTTGAACTATATGTTTTAATTAATCTGTTATCTCCAGTTTCCTATTTATATGCATACTTCTGTGACAGTATATTAAATCCACCCTAATTTTTGTGTTTCCTAAATGTGCTCTGATAATTACATATCCTTTCTCATACTTTTATGAGATACATATCTGTAAATATATATATTTACTTATCCCTCCCATTTAGATATAACTTGTGATCATGTCTTGTATGTTATTTGGATCATGCCCTAGACATGTGCACAATTGATACTATACATGTATTAATGATGTATTAATGACTGGTTGGGTTTAAAAGTAAAAATCAATAACTGAACTTGGAACTACATAATCTAAAGATTATCTTTTCCTTCTCTCTCCCCACCTGGCACAAGCATTCTTTCTTGGATTTAAAACATTCAATTTTTAACTTATTTCATCATCTGGAAGAAATGCTGGCTTTGAAAATGAAATTTTTGAAAGCTTCGTTTTCAAAAAGTGGCAAGAGATATTTTTAGTCTTAAGGAGTTCTTTTTTCCATCTTGTTTCAGTAATGAATTCTGATTTTCTTCTTAGGAATTAAGGTTTTTAATAAAAATCCTTTTTTTAAATTACCTCAAATTTTATTTGAAAAAAAGAGTAGTCTTATCAAAATAATTCCCCAAATAAAAATCATAACAGACTACAACAAAGTTATTTGAAAACCAGGGATATATATTAGCAATCTCGATGTCTAACTCCAGATAATTTTACCTCTGAACATTCTAAGTGTAGCAATTATAAAATAGAAGGTAAATGCCCTAAAATAGTGTTTTGAAAAGATTATTTTATATCTGCAAAATGACACTGATATACTGGCATTGGAAATAAATTCATAGTCCATTTTCATTTATAACAATTTAAAACTTAGATGACCATGATATTATCATGGTTTCCAGACAGAAATCACCATCAGTCATTTCCAAAACTGTTTAATATTTGTTTTCCAAGGACCTCAAATTGATCCATAGATAGCCTGTTAATATTTTGGACATAGAATGTCTATATAACTTCACAATGTGAAAAGTAAAATAAGAACACATTCTTGATATTGAGATAATTTATGTCAAGTTATAGCCTATTTCTCTGAGAAAGAAAAATAGAAACTTAGAAATTGTGGTTCTGGATTCTCTGCTGTGGCCATTTAGTCTCCCATATTTCTATTTTATACTTTAGTGGGATAGCTTTATGATTCTAATCAGTCCTCTTTATTGGCTCAGAAGTTATAGCAGACATGCCCTTTCTGTAATACTTAGGTTTTGTGGAGCATCCTTTAAATAATGCTGGCTTCAAATTTACGTATGTATGTAGAATAATGGGTTTCTTCTATTCTTTGCAAGCCAAGATAAATATCAAGGTATATATAAAAAATACTTAAGTTATCTCCTCTTTCTAATTTAGAGAGACTGAAGGTAGATGGGCAGGTTGATTTTATTTTCCCTAATAAAAAAAAGAAAAAAAAAAGAAAAAAAGAAAAGGAAAGAAAAATCTTACTTTTAACATGTCAGTATCTAAATAATCAACATGGGACCCCAAAAAATAACTTTAGAATCAAATATTTTTCTTTCTGGCCAAAAATAAGATTGACATTAGCCTCTCAAGATACAAAGATGATTTTCAAACTCTTTACGTAAAGCTTGGCTTATGATAATTTAAATAATGAGAAATACCTGATGTTAAAATAACATTAAATATGAGGTGGAAATTGTTAGTGACAAATCATTTTAATGATGGATCTGGACAGGAAATGGTCATTTAAAATGTAATCATATGCTTCTAGTATATGTGCTGCCGAAGCGAGCACATGTAATCATATGCTTCTAATTGTGATGTAGTAACGTACTGTATGCTGAAAGGCAATATATGATCAGCTAAAGGAGATGGAGCAATAAAGAAATGGAAAAAGAATTAATGGCAGACGGGACAGTTTGGAACCTTTTTGAGAAAACATCTTTTAACCTGTTTTTGTATTCTTAACCTGGAGGAACACTGATAGGAATCCAGTGGAATAAAAATGTAGCAGAAATGGTTCCAGAAGGGATGGAAAAGAGCCAAGATGTAAGACAATGGCTTTGCCTGCCACGCTGGCCCAAAGGTAGGTCCAGAAAAGAGGCCTCACATTCCAGAGGTCCTCCCTTGACTCTCAGACTCACACTTTTTCCACTGCACCATGCACATCCAGTAAGCATTGCCTAAGAAAACATTGGCAAAAAGGCCAATTTGGATTAGAAATTGGTTTGTCTGAAGCTAGAGTTCACAGTTATTACCACATTATTCTTCTGCTCAAAAATCCTTCAGTTGCCTTCCTTTTAAATATGCTGTGCTAACAAAGTACATCATTCTCTTGGCATTCCATTTAGACTCGCTCAGTCTTGCCAGTTGTATCTCCCCCTACTTCCCTACAGGAAAGCTCTGCTGCATCCAGATCATTCCATTATTTAACATTTGTGCTCTACTACTCCTCTACACATTCTCTGAGGGTATTCTTCCATCTGGATCCCCCACTTCTGTCCTCTCTTTATTTCAATCCTACCCCACAAACTATGATGGGGTCAAAAACCCATCTCTTTTCACATGTTCCCTGAAAAGACCGGCCAATCCTAGTTCTCATTTTCACTTCTGGACACTATATAGTACACATACTCAAGACCACTTATTTGGCCTTTATCAAGTTCTACTTACTGTGTGCTGTCTTTCTGGGAAAGTCTCTCCCATGTTGCAAAACCACCGCATCATACCATGGTGCCTCCATCATAAAGGATTAAATAAATAAATTCTCATAAAGCATCATGTGTAACACAGGCACTTTGTATCAGCTTACAGGGGCTTTTACTTATTTTATCTTATCTCTAACCATGAAGTTTTAAATAAACAAGCTCTCATATTCTCAGATTATAGTGTTTACAGATAGTCTACACATAATATCTTATTTCACAATAACCTTGGAGGAAGGCCTGGCAGATATTATGATCTTTATTTTACAGATGAAGAAGCTGAACCAGGGAATTATGAGTGATCTGCCCAAGGTCACACTGACTGAAGGGCAGTACAAGCATTTAGAGTCATTTTTTTTCTCATTTGCTAATGCTCATTTTGTTTAATAGTTTTTTTTTCTGTACCTGATAATTTTAATTTTGTGGTTTATACATTGCAATTTAGAATTTGAATAAATCATCAAAGTGATAGAAAAAATACTAAGAGATCACAGAGATGCAAAGCTAGTAAACAATGTAATAAAAGTATATGATTAGTACTTTAAGAGACTTGGTAATTGGTGTAAATCAGGAAAGAGAATGGAAGACCAATTAATGTTGAAATAAATCATGAAGACTAAGAAAGTACGGTGTAAAGAACAAAGAAACGACAGTCAAGAAACAATGATTTTGAGTTAAGAATGTTTGAAAGTTTTTTCCCTGAATTTTAAATCATGTACTGCAGGATGAAAAGAAATATACAAAACCCATTAAAAATTAGAAGAGTATCACAAGTTGTGGATTCCACTGAATAGCCCATTTTAATGTTGAGTTGTTAACATTTCTTAAATGCAAACCACGAGTCAGCTGTTGTCCTGAGTACTTTTCATGGATTATCCACTGTTTCTCACAATAGCATTCAGAGGTATTATTATTCCAGCTTTTCAGGGAAACTGAGGTAAAGTGCAGGTGTTAATACAGATGAATTTTTCAACATACGCTGCCTAACCCCTAAGCCCAAGATAAACATTGTATAATCACCCTGTGATCTGGAAAATCTGAACCCAGTGATTTGAATTATTTTAAGTTAAAGTAAATATAGTTGAGCTGCATCATGTTTCTTAATTGTTCATTTGTTTAAAAAATATTAAAACCTCTTGTGTTTTTGCTAGAACTGCATATAACTTCAATGATGTAACATTTCCCTAGAGAACTTATATGTCAAATTTGGGACAAAATAGTCTGCAGGACAAACTCCTCTGTGCTTTTCAATGTCTGCACATCTGTTTGCAGCCACATGTGTAAGAGATGAACACGTGTGGCTCAGTTAGGATTGCCAAATGTCTCTGATTGTGAAAGGCGACATTTACTTTAAGGACCTCTAGGTCTCAGTGGTCTCCTCAGTGGTTGAATGTAACCATAAATGCATTAACAATTTTCAGAAAATGTTAATCCAGTTTTTCCCCCTTACAAAAGCAAATTATCCATCTTCACGCACGTTTGTGTTTGTGACCTCGCTTGCAGTGTTGGCAATAAACAGTAAGAACTAACAAATGGTCATTGTCACACAGATCTAAGTGCGAACCTCAATCCTTCCTTTACTGTGTGGTGCAGGGTTTTGACTGAACTTCTCTGAACTTCAGTTTCCTCATCTGTAAAATATAGTACCTAATTCATAGGATTTGGGTGAGGATAAAATAAAGGAATAGGTATAAAATCCAGGGATCATGATTAACACATACTCCATAAATATTCACTCAACAAATAATTGCAAAGAGAATACAGGCCACATATATAAAAAATGAATTTTGTTAGACAAATATATCAATATATTTGTTGGAAATTATAAAATAATAGATGTTTTCCTTTTCCTTTTTCATTTTAACTTTCTGTATCTTCTAGAAACTTCATTTAAAAATAAAATAGGACTTTGCCATGATCAGAGGCTAAGGAAAGACATCATGTTACGGGCGATAACAAGAAATCTCAGCACAGAGAGGTGGACATCAATATTCATCTCAGTTCACTCAGAAGAAATCAGACATGGTCTCTTGAAGTTTTATATTGAATTCAGTTTGGCAACCAATTTTATTTTCTTCAATTAATTCTGTGAACATCTTTCCACTGACCCAGCCACTCATAGTCTCCAAGACCAATTTTTTTAAGTGTAAATGATGCTGAGTATGTCAGTGAAAAAAAGTAGCTAAGTATAAAAGACAAAAGAAGTTAAGTTGGGGGGCACCTGGGTGGCTCAGTGGGTTAAGCTGCTGCCTTCGGCTCAGGTCATGATCTCAGGGTCCTGGGATCGAGTCCCGCATCAGGCTCTCTGCTCAGCAGGGAGCCTGCTTCCTCCTCTCTCTCTCTCTCTCTCTCTGCCTACCTCTCTGCCTACTTGCGATCTCTGTCAGATAAATAAATAAAATTAAAAAAAGAAAAAGAAGAAGTTAAGTTGGTACACTGAAAACACTGAACTTGGGAAGATGCTTCTAGCGCAGTCCAAGGAAACTCTGGGGCTGTAATTTTAAACAGGTAGCCCAAACCTTTTGGTGAGTAGTGGTCAAGGGTGAGGAAGACTATTTTACCTGGCAACATCCCTGTGCAGGGTTTGTCAGTTTAGCTGGCAACACTTGCTTTTCTTGTAATTGGTAACCTTCTTTCAGAGGCATCTGGCTCTTCAGCAGGAAATCCACTCATAGCAGCTGCTGTAGCACTCTGTGAACACCAGCTATACTCGGCATGAGTTTCTCTATAATATGATTAAAACAACCCCTACATATGGGTCCTTTCTAAGTAGATGTACCTAAGCATAAGGTAATGAGCTGGAAAATATGAACATAAGTACAGTTACCAGCCAGGTAAGCCTCCATAGGAAAAAAAAAAGTTGAAATGGGACACTCTGAACAATATTTAGGCATCTTCTTTCGTAATTAGTCTGGTGTAACTTACTGAACATAGTAAGTGCTTAAAAGCACTTCATCAGTGCAATCTTTGTGGTATATAACTCCTTATCCCTCCCACTCTGCCCCACATTCTCTACTCTTCCTCCTCTACCTCTCTGCCCCTCTCCCCAATTGTGGGCTCTCTCTCTAATAAATAAATAAAATCTTTAAAAAATATATCAATAAAATAAAATCCTCAGTTTAGCCCTCGGTCCTTTTGAAGCTGGAATGTTCAGTGTGACCATCCCTATAGGGCAGACTATAATATTTACTATATTTTCTAATCATTCACTGAACATCTATAATGTTGTAAGTACTTCACACACAGTAGGGACTACTAGATGGATCTCTGTGACAGGAAGTGCACAGTGTGGTAAGGAGAGGCACTTGCCCTGTGAAGTTCTCCAAACGACAACATTGAGCATTCCCCCTAGTAGCATCTGGAAGCTGACCTGTACATCATGTTCTCTTTGGAGGCTTTCATAACCTGGAAGCTGATTCCATTGCCCTGGACTCCATGTTCCCTCAGAGGGGCTGCTATGACTGTTACAACTGCCAGGATGCTCCAGCCTCAGCGTGTTCCAGCGTGAAGTCATTCACTCTATCCTAGGCAGGTCCAAACTCAGGTCACCAGAGGAGGTGGTGATTCTTCTTCATGTACCTCAGGATACATGGCACATAAAGAAACAAAAAATACTGATGTATCTTTGGTTTTCTTTTAGTTTTCCAAGATCATTGTACAAAATGAACTAATGACCTTTCAAAACTGATGAGCACTTAACCTGTGTTTCAGTCTTCTCCATGAGTCCTACTCAATGTAACCAGAAATAAAGAATTGTGAAAGAGGTAATTCACTAATTTCTCTCTCTGTTGCTTGGCAATTCACATTTTTGAACACAGAGATAAAAATAAAGTGGAGAGGGAATGTTACCCAACTCCCTGGGTTTAATTCTATTTCAATAGGTTTACTTATAGATTCTATAATTTAAACTCCGATTACTTGGGTCAAAGTGGTGCTATTATCAATTGTCTCCATATGAACAAACTAATACATTATGATTGTGTCATCAGATTCTTTGTTTTCTAAACATTTTCTAATTTATAAAATAAATTTTCATATTCAAAAGCAAATATATAAATCTAAATATAGTATACATTAAAACAATTCTTCATGGAGTTCCAAAATAATTTCCTTCATATTGCATTGTATATCACTGATTATCATTCCAATTTTGTTTGCTTGCAATATATAGTTCTGCTGTTTAACATAATTTATTTTACAGTAGGTGATAGGTGATAGATAAATGATACAGATAGATGATAGCTGATAACTATTGGCACACATAAAGGCTCCATTCTGCATAGCATGTTTATGTATATCATTTTCTAAAATAATAATTCCAACAAAGACATCTTAAGTATGCAAGTCTACATTAAGCTAGCATCAAAAAGCAATAAAATAAAACTTTCCAAAGCTTTTAGCTTTGGAACTCTGAATGTGGTCAACTAAAAACGATTTCCTGTTTCCAGAAAGTTGGTTTTTTTTTGTTTTTTTTTTTTTTTCAAACAGAAAATCCTCTCTCTGGAAGTATCAGATGTCCTCATAGTTATTTGATATTACTGCCTAGAAGAATCTGGGAGAAAAAGAAAAGAAAAAAAATTGGGAAAAGCCAACAGAGCACAGGAAACCCCTCTTGGAATTTCAAAGGCAGTGAAATGTGGAATAAGTTAGCTATGGCAAGACATTTTATACGGAACTGAGTAAAGAAAAGGAACATTCATATGAAGAACCATGTAGCCATTATGCTATAGCTTCATATTATATAAATTAAACTGAAAAAAAAGAGAAGAGAAAACAATTAACTTATAACTTATAAGAGACATTTAGGAAATATTTAATACACATAAATAAATGAATAATTAGAATGAACATGGAACTGTGAAGTAGCCACTTAAATATGTTTCTAAAATGCTATAGCGGTTACTGTTGGAGTGTTTCCTAATTTTTTTTATACCAAAGATAGTTGTATTAGGTTCTCTAGAGGAACAGAATGAATAGGATACATATATATATACACACAAAACAAGATTTATTATGAGGAATTGGCTCACATGATTATGAAGGCTGAGAAGTCCCATGATCTGCCCTTTGAGAGCTGGGGACCCAAGAAAGCCAGGGTTGTAATTTAGTCCAAGTTTAAAGGCCTGAAACTCAGAGGAGCCACAGGTTTAAATCCCATTTAGAAGGTAGAAGATAGGAGATATCCTAGCTTAACAGTGAAGCAGGAAAAAGGAGAGAGAGAGAGAGAATTTTTCTTCTTCACCTTTTGTTCTATTCAGGTGCTCCCTGGATTGGATGATTCCCACCCACTCTGGTGATGGCTATTTATTTTACTGAGTCCATTGATTCAAATGCAACTCTCATCCAGAAACACCTTCCCAATGCACCCAGAAATAATGTTTGGTTTGGATACCTCATGGCCAGTCAGGTTGACATATAAAATAAACCATCAGAGTAGCTAATTGTTATTTGTTATTTGTTATTTTTACCAAAGGAAAATATAGTAAACAATTTTAGAAAATAAAATTTTTTATGACGTTGCCAATTTGCCTTGTCTCTTGACATGCCATTTTTTACTGTTACTACAAAAAAGTAGAAGAGGAAACTTCCAAGACAAGTATCTACAGAATCATGACAACCTCATAAAATAAATCAGGGAAAATTATGCCACCTTGTTTTTGGCCAACAATGGATGTTTTAGTGCACTTAATAGCAATCTTGCTGAAAATTAAAATATATTAGAATTATTGTTCTTTTCAAACTAATAATTAACTATAAGAAAGAATGGCTAGTGATTTGGAAATAAAAAATGGTAAATATAAGTAAATTTTGAGTGGATATGTTAGTACTTTTTGGATATCTTGTATTCCATTTAAGATTAAAACATAAATTGAGATATTGCCCAAGAAAGAAGAGCTAACCAAAACTAATATATATGTCAATGTAAAGCACTTTATAGAGTATGTGGCACATTATAGTTGTTCAATTGAGTGTGTGGTTTTATAGATTGAGTTTGAACTCTAAAGACTATTATCCAATACCGTATCATATATTTGGAAATTGCTAAGAGAGTGGATCTTAAAAGTTCTCATCACAATTAAAAAAAAATGTAACTATGTGAGATGATACATATTAATTTAATGTGGTAATCATTTCACAATGCATACATACATTTTTTTCCTTTGTATGAATAGTTTTAATGAATTATAAACCATTAGCCATTAGACTTTAAACCTTAATATTTCTTTCCTATGTGGACCAGATAATTAAAGCAACCTATCTCAAGTATGACAGAAGACCATAGTATGAATAAGAGTAATAGTAATGTTTATCTATACATCTGCCTGCTAATGCTTCACTAAAGTTAAGAACCATAGACAATACTCTAGTTTCCCAAGTCAATATAGTAAATTCAAATTACACATTTTTCTTTCCTGATCATAGTTTCAGTTGTAATACAACAAATATACTTTGCCTGTATTATGATGTTGTATACCTAAAACTTATACCATGTTATATGTCAATGATATCTCAATAAAACTGGAAAAAATAAAATCCTTCTGGAATGGGGAAGAAAAGACTATTCAATGCTTTGCTAACAGTTTACACATAATTCGCATATTTACTTGCTATTGTTTTGAACATGTTTACTTCTTTTTTTTTTTTAAGATTTTATTTATTTATTTGACAAAGAGAGAAAGATCACAAGTAGGCAGAGAGAGAAGGGGAAGCAGGCTCCCTGCCGAGCAGAGAACCCAATGCAGGGCTCAATCCCAGGACCCTGGGATCATGACCTGAGCCGAAGGCAGAGGCTTAATCCACTGAGCCACCCAGGCGCCCCATGAACATATTTACTTCTTTAAGAAGAATTTTATATTGGGGGTATCTGGGTGGCTCAGTGGGTTAAGCCTTTGCCTTCAACTCAGGTCATGATCTCAGAGTCCTGGGATCTAGCCCCACATTTGGTCTCTCTGCTCATCAGGGAGCCTACTTCCCCCTCTCTCTGGCTGCCTCTCTGCCTACTTGTGATCTCTCTCTCTCTGTCATATAAATAAATATTTTTTTTAAAAAAAGAATTTTATTTTGGAAGAAAATGTGAAAAAGAACAGTGAGGGTGTCTTCTCTGCACTCTACATTAAAACATATAATTTTAATAATTTAAAAATTCCATAACTAGCACTATAACAGAAGATCCACAAGTAATGGAGTATATGGTAATCTCATGTATAGTAGAGGTGTCATTTCAAATCATTAAGAAAGGAAAAGCTATTTGGTAAGGGAGCTAGCCAACCACCTGAGAAAAAAAAAATCCTTACCTCATGCCATGTAGCAAAATAAATTACAAATGTACCAAAATTTAAATACAAAAAATTGAAATATTACAAGAAATATAATGGTTATGTGATTTTTAGGTGAGAAGTAGTACTTTAAATCATAAGTAATATATTCGTGAAAATTAGCCACACTTTCCAAAACAAACACAAATTTAGTGAGAAGAGTAGCATTGTTTTACATTTTTGCAAATCTCTTTAATGTCTGGCTTAATACAAAACATCTGGATTCCCATATCTGCCTCTGCATTCATCTGCGGTGATATCATATGTCATGCAGCTTCTGGAAAACTCCACTGTCAAGTTGTGAAAGAATAAAAGTGGAAAGGCAGATATATCTTAGTATTATTATGAAAATAGTTTTGACCTTTTAGTCCTCTGGAAGGGGTCTCTGGGACACTGAAGGGATTCTGAATCATACTTCAAGAACAACTGTTACAGGGTAATGTTAATTTTTAAATTGATTATATTTCTAAGGAACAATTTCACTTGTATTGCTATGGAAAAGATTCATCTGCATCACCTGTAGTCGCCTGTAAGTTATTGGTTTCCTACCCCTATGGAGTTGCAAAATAGCCTAGGCAATCAAAGACACACACTTTAAAAAACTGGATAATCCCTTAAAAGGTCTAAAAGGATACCTATGGTCTTATATTTCTTCTGCCCATTTCTCAAGCTATCCTCCCCTTGAACACCTTGCATCACTAGCCTCTGCTACATTAAACGTGCTTATATGCAAAATTCATGAGTTAGGGAAACTTCCGGATGGTAACAAAATGAGAAGGAAAGAAAACTGAACTGTTTTCAATGTAGTTAATGCAGCTACTCCTTTATACTCCCACAATTAGATGCTCACAAAATTCCTTTCTTCCCAATCCTTTTTTTTTTCTTTTTTCTTTTTTTTTTTTTAATAGGAAATTCATCTTCCTATTCCAGCCCTTTACCCTTTGTTTGGGAAATCTTAGCACTTTCCTCAGCAGACAGAAATTTCTCTTCTGGTCTTTTTTATGTCCAGCAACTTAAATGGCATCACTGACTTTGGTCAAATGTTTAGGAGAATCTCTTTTCTTCAGGAAGTTGAGATGCATTCTCATTTCATGATTAAAAGTAAATATGGTTATTCCAATTTAGTTTCAGTACATTCACCGGCAGAAAATGTGGCTTCTTTTCACACTTGATCATTTAGTAGGTCATCAGGTATTGTTCATCAAGGTGAGCACTAAGATTATTAAACCAAATCTGAAACCCCAAATACATGCAAGCATACATAGTGCATGTGTGAAAAATTAAAGGCTATTTTTAATCTTTTATCTTTAGTTTGGCTTGTTCTTTTTAGAACATTAGACTCCACCAAAAAACATCAGACTTTCATGCCCCAACTGAGCTATTTATATCATTCAAAGACAGCATCCTAAATACAAGTGGCTTAGTCTTAGTTTCTCCTCCCAAAAAGTAGCAGCTCCAATCAAATTCTTTATGATTTCCCCATCTAAAAGTATGTGCTTGAAAAGGGAGAAAACCTAGTAGGGAAAGCTCCAGTTTATATTTAATACCTGCACAAAACTTGTACCAACAATGTGAACATTGTAGAATTGAGAAGTCCAGACATTTGAAAATATACCAACATTGCACTACTTTATTTCTTGGTTTTTGGTATGGTAGGAAGGACAAGTCAGTGCCTATTCTCACTACCAATAATCCTAGGAAGATATTAATCCTAAATCTGACTTTAAGATTATATAGGAACTCATTCTTTCATCATCTACTCAGTATAAAACTAGAGTCATGAGTACATCCAAGTGTGAATCTAGAGATAAGAAATGAGCTAACCTTGACCACAAGAAACAGACATTAGTGAGTTGTACCATAAAATCCCTTTTCCTCCTCCTCCTTGTCCTCTTCTTTCTTCTTTTCCTTCAGGAATAGAGGCAGAAATGGCAGCGATATGAAGTTTTTAGTCTGAATAAGAATTGGTAAGTTCTGACCCATGGATCAAATTGGACCCTCCATCTGTTTTTGTTCAGCCCATGAATTAAGAATATTTTTAATGTTTCTAAATGGTTGAGAATAATTGAAAAGAATAGTATTTCACAACAGATGAAATTCAAATGTCAGTATTACTAAAGTAGTATCGGGACACAGCCACATTCATTTGTTTATGTATCCTCTATTTTTGCTTTCTTGCTATATTGGCAAAGTTAAATAGTTACAACAAAGGCCACAGGACACTCTCGTCACTTCACATTCCTGCTCTGCTCAGTGCACTGCCAATCACAGTGATGTAATTATAACTCAGTAGCATTTCAAATGTCATACGTGTTATTGTACCTCAACAGGATTTTTATAAATTACCAATGTGTGCCTATCATGTCAACACAAGAGAAAGAAGAAAATTGGACTTTGAAAGTTATGCTTTCAAGATACAATGGAGTAAAGGTTGTTTATTATTGCATTAGATCATGAATGGTAGTGTTTATTACATAGTGACATTACAGATATGCTAAATGAGTATACATCAACATTACTAGACTAAGCATTCTAGACAGTATTTCTAACTCAAAGAAAAGCAACGATTATAAAAATTTTAAAATGTAATGTGAAATATTTTAACAGAGCAAAATTTTTTTTTCACAAAAACAAGAAATGAAAATAAGACTGTGGCCAAAGTAAGTATTCAAATCTCTCACTTGTTAGCCAAGTAAGGGAAAGCATTTACAACAGGTGATGTAATTAGATCATCTTTGGTTGCAGAAGGTCAGGAAATATAGCTGGAGAAAATAAATCTGTTTAAGCCTTTTGGTGAGAATATTCCTTCAAAGAGTTGAAGATATAGAAAGTAACCCCAATGCTCAGTTAGAAGACAAAATAAATGATTTTTAGTGGTTTTTCTTGGTTCCTGGTGAATTAACAGACATCACTAATACTCAGTTGTTATTCATTTGAGGAGTCAATGCTGAGTCTGACGTGACTGAAGAATTACAGTCTGTGAACAGCTTGTGTGGGACATTATAGGAGAGAATATTTTCTTTCCAAATTGAGAAGTCACTCATTCAGCACAATCTGTAGTGGAAACAGTTAAGATGTGTTCCCTTAATGATAGAAATAATTATGTGAAGAGCAGGAAATGACTTCGTCAGACAAATTCACCAGGCTTGTGAAATTTCTCCAAAGAGAAGAGCTGTCCTCGATCAGTACATTTAATATTAAATAGCTTTGGCAGTTAGCTTTTGTTGTGGCCTTGGTAATGTCTCTTAATCAATTAAGTCTAAAATTTCAAGGCAATACAGAATGTATATGTGAAACATACTGCAATGAAGTCATTTTGACAACTAATGTTAATGTTTTCTTGAATCACGAATAGTTTTAAGCCGCCTATACACATCATGTGCTGGCAAAAGTTAAAACAAGAGTTAGGATTCCTCTCTCCATACAAATTTGCAGCACGTGTATTTTCTGAGCTCAAACTACAGCTCCAGCAGCATTTTACAGACCCCGATGTTAATGGAAAGGAAACTTTACTATTTCAAAATACATTTAACTGTGCAATTGAAAAGCTTTCACCTACCCTTCAGTTGGAGGTGATTAATCTACAATGTAATGACATGCTAAAAGGCGAACATCAAAAGAAGAATCTAATAGAATTTTGTTAATGTATTTCAAGTTTTAAATATGATTAAAATCATATGCTGGTGGCTTGATAACAGTATTTGGCAGTTCTATCTCTATGAAAGGACATTCTGAAAGATGAAATACATAAAATCTCATTAGAGATACCATTAACAGATGAATATTTGCCATTGATTTTGATGATAGGGAACACTAACTTTGAACTCCATTTAACCAAGTCATACCCCTCCTCCCAAAAAACAGAATTCCATTCTTTTCATTTGCAGTCCTGTATTACAAAATGTTATTTTGTAGTTCTCAAAATAATTTGTCTACTCTAGTATGTAGTCATTATTATTATTATTATTATATTTGCATTGCATCAATAAAGAAGTATAGAAATTTTTTTTATCTTATTACATAAGTACCTACATAATGTCCCTACTATTTCCTCTTGGCCTACAAATTTTAAAACATTTTTTATATGGACCCTAATAGAAAATGTTTGCTGACCTCTGATCTAAATGAAGTAAATTGAAATTCTGGTTCCACTAGCAGAATGCAGGGGACCCGATGACGAAGAAGGTGCTAGAAACCACAGACCACTGAAGTTGGGATGGTCACTGTCTTGAGGACTACAAGGAGAGAGATTGCTTCAAAGGTCGTAGCTGAGATTTTCTTCTCCCAAAAGCAAGTGGAGACTAGCATAAGGATGGATTCTCCTAGTCAGAAGTAGCCAGAGATTTTTGAGAATCTTTGGCTACAAGACCCGTAAGAAAGAGTGGACAAGAGTCAAGATTTTTAGACATGCACAGATAAAGAAATATAGCATATTTTACTTCCCCAAACTGCTAACACCATTCACTGATTATATGTATACAGAAAAAATTCTGAAGGGTACCCATCAACGTGTTAATATAGGTTTTGTCTGGGTCATAGGATTATAGGTTATCTTACTTCTTTCCCCTCTGGTCTAATCTTTTTTCCCCTGGTTTTTCAACAGTAGATATTTTGGTATTTTACTTTTTTTATTTATTTTTTATCTTTTTCCTCTGGATTTTTCAATAGCAACTATATTTTATTTATTTAAAAATTCATACTTGTAAACATTAATTCATTTTAAAGGTTTTTTGTTTGTTTGTTTTGTTTTGTTTTGTTTTTTACTGATGTTCCAAAGTCATCCTGGGAGAGGACAAGTGTTTAATATTTATTTTCACATTACTTATAAGAAAAAAAATATTGTAGTTGAAAGAAAGGAGGATCACTAGGCTAGCCTCCTGCTTTCTCTGCAAACATATTTTTTTTTTTAATTAACATATAATGTATTATTAGCCCCAGGAGTACAGGTCTGTGAATCACCAGGTTTACACACTTCACAGCACTCACCATAGCACATACCCTCCCCAATGTCCATAACCCCACCACCCTCTCCATACCCTCCCCCGAGCCTCACAACCTGCTGTTTTGTGAGATTAAGAGTCTCTTATGGTTTGTCTCCCTCTCAATCCCATCTTGTTTCATTTATTCTTCTCCTACCCCTTAAACCCCCCACATTGCATCTCTACTTCCTCATATCAGGGAGATCATATGATAGTTGTCTTTCTCCGATAGACTTATTTCGCTAAGCATAATACCCTCTAGTTCCATCCACGTCGTCGTAAATGGCATTTTCATTTCTTTTGATGGCTCTGCAAACATAATCTTTCATTTTAGTTTTTCAAGAAAAAAAGATTTTAAAATATTAAAGTCATGGCCACTTAAAAAGTAGGAAAAAATGTTCTTAACTAACTGAATATACCCATATCATCAACAAAAACAGAAGGTGCCATTATTACTAAAAGAAATACAAGACTGCTTTATTCAGAAAAAAAGCATATGTATATGTAAGATAATCTTTTTAAAAAAGGAATTAACAAGCTTCTTGTCGTGACATGAAAAAAAAAAATTTTTTTATAGGATGCAAATTTACATTTGCATACATTGGTAAAAATTGTTTATTTTAAAAATCTAATCCATTTACATTATCTCAGCTTGTTCTCATCCCTGAAAGTTATGAATTCCACAGAGATTATGATTTCATGATGTGCCAAATGCCTCACATGCTAACACAGTCATATATATGTAACTGTGAGCCTGAGAAAGCATCAGGTTCTGAAAGAAGTCAGTGGTTCTAGAGCCAAGGAAATCATACTGTCATGCTCCAGGATATTGAGACAGTATTATTTTTCCTTCCAAAGACTTTCTGTTTGTTTCCATAGAGTTATATATTTATAGGGAAACTGTATGTTTGCTCTAAACAGATGTTTGTGTTTGTTTACTCTGTTGACATAGAGAACACTTAGAAATTTGGGGTAATTTCAATGTTAAGAGATGACATTGACCAAAGTGAGTATCATTAAAGTATACTGTAGGTGCCTAATTAACAGCATGTATAAAATCACAAATTTACTTTTTCTGACACTGAAGTCCATTCTTCCAGCTTTCATATTAGCTTCCAGTATTTTCGGAAAGAAGTAAAAAAGATCTAGAGAAAATCAGAACAGAGACTATACAATACTTTTTCAGTTCATTTCCCCACATCTTAGAAAAGACTTAAGACTTCATCAGACCAGTGTGAAAAGATTATGTCCTGTCTGAACATAACTAGGCCGGAAAAATAACCACTTTCTGCTTGGTACTTTTACGCAACTTTATAATCAAAAAGATGATATTTACCATTCTTAAGTTCTTCAAAGATACGGAGGATAAAGGAAAACTTTTATAATAATCTCTTTAGAATAGATTTTCATGTGAAGGAAGGAGAGAATTACCACTGTTTCTTCTTTGTCAGCATACCTCAGGGAGGTATATTAGGATTAAGTCTGCTCTAATCACCAGTTGTTAGATGACAAAGGTGGGCTTTGAACTAATGAGTTCAAAAACAGAGTTTGCTCAAGCATGAAAAAAGGAAAAACAAGATTAAGTCAAACCTTGTCTTTATCACTTGTCTAGCAATCAATCCTGGGCCTTCGGAAAGCTGTTTGTTTTACATACAAAATATCTGCCTTAACATATTTTATAGAAATGCAAGATGTGCAGTGAAAACAGCTGGTCTTCCTTTATCTGCCTGGTTTCATAACTTTAAAAAAGTAGATCACTTTTTTAAAAAGTTTAATTTTTTTATCACATCTTATGTGATTGTCCTCCAAGTAAGTCTATCCTTTCTGTTACAAGTTACAGTAATAAAATCACATAGTTGTCACAGATAGAAAGCTTTCTGAGGATGAGAAAAACGTGCCAGATAACCATTTACTTATTAAACAATCTGTTATACTTCATAAATATCTAAGATATTTAGCTTATCCAATTATTTCTTGTAAGGGTAGATTTTATTTTATTTATTTATTTATTTTATAAACCATTTTATTTTATTTTTTCCTCATTTTTTTCTATTTTATTTTATTTTTTTTTTCAGTGTTCCAAAATTCATTGTTTATGTGCCACACCCAGTGCTCCATGCAGTACCTGCCCTCCTTAAGGAGGGGTAGCTTTTAGAATGTGGAGTTTAAATAGTCATTTACTTTAAATAGTAAAGAGAAGGCTATCAACCTTAAGTAGGTTTAGCTTCCAATTGAATTTCAAGGTCAGATTTTCCATTATAGGAGCAACCTTCCCCAGGTAGCATAAGAGACAAGGCTGTGAGTGGGGACAATAGAGGATAGGAGGCTCAGAACAGAGGAACCCCTTTCCTAATGTAGACTTTGTTCAGTGGAGTGAAGGGGAGGTGAGGTACAAAGCTGGCAGTCTGGATCCCTGGCAGAAATTTGCTTAGCAAAGTTTTTTTTTTATCAAACCCAGAAATGGTAAAGCCTTCTCTTATCTCTCCCTATATCTAATCAGTTACTAATTTCTGGTGTTTCTACCTTAAAAATTGACACCGAATAAGTTTATAACTGTACTAATTAATACATGGATGGATGAATGTACAAATGAATGAAGGAATGAGACACAGCTAGCAAAGGGTCTTGACTTTTTATCTCTTGGGTAAGATGTTACATCTTAATTTCTGAGAACTCTGTTCAAACACAACAATGTGCCAGTTGGTGGGTGGGCCTGGCAATCAGCGTGCAATTCTTTACAGAATGGGGAATGGTTTGAATCAGGCTCAGTATTGAGGCCTTCATCTGAAGAACAGGAAGGTATTTAGGAAAATTAGGACAGAAAACAATGTTGAAACTCACAAACTAGTTAATAAACACAATTTAGCTCACAACAAAGCATTCTGTCTCACTGATAACATGACTTCATTTTTTTGTTTGTTTGTTTGCTTGTCTTAAATTTATTTATTTATTTATTTTTAAAGATTTGGAGGGGTTGTATTATTTTTTCTCATTTTATTTCCTTTCAGTGTTCCAAAATTTATTGTTTCTGGTGGTAGGTATTATGGAGGGCACATATTGCATGGAGCATTGGGTGTGGTGCATAGACATGACTTCATTTTAAGTACCACCCTCTGGTGGGCTGAGTTTCCTAAAATACTTATTGAGATACCATGATGATCTCTATTGGTCTGCGTGTGGCCTCTAGAGGATAGAGTGGAAGAAGGTTTGGAGAAGGAGGAGGCAGGAAACATAAGGCAGAAACGAACTGAGGGGCACCTGGGTGGTTCAGTGGGTTAAGCCTCTGCCTTCGGCTTGGGTCATGATCTCAGGGTCCCAGGATAGAGTCCTGCATCGGGCTTTCTACTCAGCAGGGAGCCTGCTTCCTCCTCTCTCTCTCTCTGCCTGCTTGTGATCTCTCTCTGTCAAATAAATAAAATCTTTAAAAAAAAAAAAAAAAAGAAACGAACCAAATCAATCCAACTTCAACCACTCTTCTTTTTTTTACAATATTTTAGACCATATTTTTAACTATTACTCCTTAATTATTATTATATTTTATAATTTGTTAAGCTTCCATGAAATTTATGTTGACATTATAAAAGCCTTTTTCTTTTCTTTTCCTTTTTTTTTTTTTTTTTTTTTTTGGTTTTGACACACAACTAGTTTGTTGACCATCTCACCACACAAAAACTGCTGAGTAGCTGTCCTTTTTCAAAGTTCTTGAATTATTTCTCACTCAGCTGAAAGCAAGAAGAAATTATGGGAGTGAAAACTTAAAGGGTTTTGATAACTCAGATATACACCCAAACATGTGGGTGCTTGTCAAATTCAAACCCTTTTTTAGTTTTTATAATATTAGTTGTAAAAAAATGTTCAACCACCGAGCAGAGCCTGGATATCATTCATATTACTATCAGCTGGAAATTAGAAAAGAAATGCATTCCATATGAAACACATTGTCCAAGTCAAATTATGCAGAAATAATTTCTCAGATAGTAGATGTTTTATATAGACAACGTCCCTTAGAAAGGTAAAGCAAGTTTTGCTGGCAGGGGAGGGGATATGAGACACCTAATCTGACATGCACAGTAATGTTCATTCTGGTCTATTTCCCAATGCTGTGTTTTGCTAAAACACTGCTTACCTTGATTTGGGGTTTCTCCTCTTTTCCTTTTCCTGGCTTGGCTCTAGCTTTTAAACTAAAAATAAAAATAAAGGAAAGCAGAGAACAATTTTTACAAGCAAGTGTCTTACACGAAATAACTGTAGTCTCGTAAAGTTTTATCTTTTTGATTTGTTGCAATTTGAGTTGTAATAAAAACATAAGACAAGGTTTAACATCATGTCCCTTAGTCTAAATATAGTACTTTCCTAACTATCTTCATCAATGGAACTTACAAACTTCTAAATTTTAGTAAGCTAAGATTTTTAGTGTTGCCAGCATCTGCTAGGATTCTCCTTACAAGTTTTTCAGAGGGTCAGAGACTGCACGTAGGAAAATTGGCATCACTTCTAATGTTACTGAATTAGATAATGTGTGAGAGAATGTCCAATTTTTCAACAAATACCATTTCAACAGGAGATAATCCACTGAAATCTGAAGTACAATATTCTGTGTCAGAAGATTATACATAAAATTTTGATTTAAGGGGCGCCTGGGTGGCTCAGTGGTTAAGGCCTCTGCCTTCGGCTCAGGTCATAATCCCGGGGTCCTGGAATTGAGCCCCGCATCGGGCTCTCTGCTCAGTGGGGAGCCTGCTCCTCTCTCTCTCTCTGCCTGCCTCTCTAACTACTTGTGCTCTATGTCAAATAAATCAATAAAATCTTAAATTTTTTTTTTTAATTTAAAAAGTATGTAACATTTTAGTTTCCAATACATTTTATAGACCAAGATTTGAACATGTTGGGGTACTTCATATCAGATAATAGAAAACAATATTATGAGTTTTAATTTTTCCAAGTAAACATGTACTTTGCTAACACTAAACTAAAAGAACATGTACTGCTTCCTTCAAATGCATTATGTTTTTAAATCAAAGAGTTACTAAAAAAACAAAGAATACTCTGTTCCTCACAGTGGAGGGAAAATATGTAGTTACTCTAATGTGGGCAATACCATAATGTTAGAAATCTCAACATTCAGCCGAATAGGTCATAATTTTGTGAAAGATTTACGCATCATCTACTTCACAAACATTTCTGTAAATAATTCTTAAATTGAAAAACTCTCACTTGTATTTTAGAGAGAAGTGGAATGGTCTCTGAAACTTGTTAGGTCTTATGAAACTAGCAGTGTCTTGGCTAAAAAACTGTATGCCACTTGAGGCCATTCCTTTCAACTGAGTCACTAACTCAGAGGCAAAGCATGGTGTCTAAATGCCAGTGAAGACATAGCCCTTACTTTCATGATACTGTGATCATTATTTTCATGATCCAGCCTCATGTTTTGGATATTCTCATTCTAGTGAAGTTCAAATCATGTTTACTTATCACAAATTGGGAGCTTTTTCTGTGTAATTATTGTATCTAATTTCCCTTTGTATCTCCCCAAGCATCTCTATAGCAGCAGGGGCTAATCCAGTGTTTACTAGTTGAATTAATCTAAGGTGGGCTTTTTTCCTCTTCTAATAATTTCACATTGTGCCTTCTACACTGTTTTCTTTGTGTGGTGTGTCTCTGGATTAGACCACCACTTACTGATTTCTGCCCTACTTAACAGGAGCAAGCTGGCAATACAAAATTGTCTTTTAGATTTTCAGCCTGAAGTAAATAAACAGCAAAATTTTGGAAAACGCCAAGAAAGGGTAGGGAGGCAGAAGGAATGTGCTGTCAGGGATTTTTCTGTCCCCTGAGGGATTTGGTGCAGTAGAGGAAAACACAGGTTTAAAAGTAAAATGAGCTCATTTTTGAACTCCTGCCATTTCTTAAGAGAAGTGACATATTTTCACTGAGCTTTGGCTTATCATCTGTGAAATGGGAAGAACAAGATTTAGCCTTTGGAATGTCAAGAAGATAAAATGTTATACGTAAGACATTCTGGACAACACCTAACACACAGATGGTCACTATTAAAATTTGAACCAGATAGATTATGGTGTAAAATCAATCTCTTAAAAATAAGAGATTTCTTTTTAGGTCACATTCCTAGCTAGAAATGACTCAAACTATCAAAAAGGGTTTAAAGTGCTCTTTCTTGATTCAATGATATGCAAGAAGGCTGACCCCATCCAAAGAATTCACCTGCCAATGAGAAGTCATCCAAGAGCTCCAGCACTGCATAGGATAACTCCCTGCCATTCAGAGTTGGCAGTCTATGTCAGAGGCTGCATTTCTGACAAACAAACGTGGTAGAAGGAAGCAGTATCCTTTAGAATCAATCAATAAAAATAGAAGTCCTTATAAATATCTCTGATAAGGCAAATAGTCACACATTGGCTTGTAAAATAAAATCAAACCATAAAAGAAACATCCTAAAAATTAAATGATACAGGATCAACAAAAATGAAGACAGGCAACAGTGTTTAAATCCTAAACTAAAGGAAATCTCAAATATAATTAAATGTTAAAGGCATCTCCCTTCCAGGAAGTGGAACTTAGTCTCCTCCTCTACCCCATGGTAAATGTGGAGTGCTTTTAACGATTTACTTCCAAATAACAGAATACGGAAAGGTGGGAGAAAAATTTTACAGTGCCAAAAGCCGACAAAAAATACTTAGGCCAGGGCGCCCGGATGGCTTGGTCATTAGGCATCTGCCTTTGGTTCAGGTCGTGATCCCAGCCCTGCTTTCTGCTCCTTGCTCAACAGGAAGTCTGCTTCTCCCTCTCTCACTCCTCCTGCTTGTGTTCTCTCTCTCACTGTGTCTCTCTCTGTCAAATAAATAAATAAAATCTTAAAAAAAAAAAAAAAAAAACCTACTTCGGCCAGGTGATAGAAGTTAACATCACCAAAAATAACTCATGTCAATAACACAAAGCCCTGATAGAATGTAATAAAAAGGGAGCTTCAACCCCAAAACTCTTAAGTCCAGTCTAACCATGAGAAAAACATCAAACATACTCAACTAGAGGTGAAGTCTACAAAATATTAGTGTTTTTTAGAATTGTCACGATGGTGAAAAACAAGAAAAGAGCGAGAAACTGTTAACAAACTAGAGAACACAACAGCTAAGCATCATGTTTTATGTTGGATGAGGTCCTGGAAGGGAATAAGGACCTTAGTGAAGGGAAAAAAAAAAAAAAAAAAACACTTGTGAAATCTGAATAAAATCTGAGGTTTACTTAGTAGAAATGTGCCAGTATTGGTTTCTTAGTATGACCAGCATATCCTGGCAATGTAAGATGTTAAAAATAAAAATTTTTTTTAAAAATTAAAAAAAAACTGTGGGAAGGATATTATCTTTTCAACTTTTTTATAAATTTAAAACTATCCAAAAATTTTTAAATGATTATTTTAAAAGTGAGAAAATTTTTATCAATCAAATTTTTTTTTCATATGTTGAAAAATTTTCCATCCACAATAATTTATAACAGTCATGGCAAACATGAACATGTAGTAGTACCAAGTTATAAAAAGCCAAAACTTAGAAATACAGATAGCTGAAGGCTCTAACACTCCTTTCACAAGTTTAATCTCAAGTAGGCAAAGTTGAAGATGAAGATTATTACAATAAAATTCTTAATGCCTTTGAGTTAGGATGCCATATTCACAGTAAAGTTTGCCTAATAGTTAATTATGTATAAGGACAGAAAGAAGCCTATGTTTTTCCAAAAGTTGAGAGTGAACAGACCAAAGTGGTTGGCTATAATAAATTTATACCACATACACAAAAAATGAATGACAAACTACTAAAAGCACAAAAACGTTTTTCAATATTGATTGATTGATTGATTGGGTGGGGAAGGGCAGAGGGAGAAGAAAAGTGAGACTCTTAATCAGGCTCCACATCTGACATGGGGGTCAATCTCATAACCCTGAGATAATGACCTGAGAGGGAGTGAAGAGTTGGGCGCTTAACCAACTAAGCCATCCAGGCGCCCCATTTTCCACGTTTTTAAATATTCTCTGACCAAAAAAAAAGTTAAAAGTATCAAGATAGTAACATAGGCTATTTTGAAAAAAAACAAAACATAAAAAAACCAGCAGCTTTGTACGTCAAAACTTAGTGGATGTGGTCAGAGCAACACTATTTTAATTAAACAATGTTTTTAATACTAAGAAGAGACTGAAAGAATGCAAATGAATTCAACTCAAAGTCAGGAGAAAAATACAAAATAAATCCTAGGGAAGAAAGTCGTATATATTAAAGCTGAAATCCAGCATTTTTTTTTAAAGATTTTATTTATTTATTTCATAGAGAGAGAGAACACAAGTAGGCAAAGAGGCAGCCAGAGAGAGGGGGGAAGCAGGCTCCCTGCTGAGCAGAGAGCCCGATGCGGGGCTAGACCCCAGGACCCTGGGATCATGACCTGAGCCGAAGGCAGAGGCTTAACCCATTGAGCCACCCAGGTGCCCCAGAAATCCAGCATTTGAAAATCAGAAGATAGTAGAATTAATAAGCAAACTCAGGATGTGAATCTTTAAGGAAAAAATGTAAACATTTGTAAAGATAATTTTATTTAAAAAGTAGGGTAAACACACAAAATTCGAAATGGGAAGAGGTACAAACAATGAAATATGAGCGATTACTATGAAGATCTTTATGGATGCAAACAGCTCAATAACAAGATTTTCTATATAATGCAAGTTACTCAAATTTACTTAAATAGCCATAATGTGAAAAATCTATAAATGTGGTGCACAGGATATCAGTAGGTTTCTTATATGTGATTCCACCTTTCCTTCTGTGCTATAACTAAGTCTGACACTCTAGGACCAAGTGTCCGGGCTGAAGGTGAGTGGGGCTGGTCTTTGCCTATGGTCATGCACCAAAGAGCGCCTGGACCCTAAATAGCTGTTGGCACAGGTGAACTCTGAAGTACCAAGCCCATAAGAACAAAACACTGGGTACAAATAAAAGGGTATATAATATATAAAAGGCAAAATGGAGCTGAGGTTTTGCTTGACTAAGCCTGGAAAGATGGTCAAGGAGAGACCAAGCCATGGGTAAACAGTGAGCTATTAATAACTCAAGCCAATTCACAATTGGAGGTCATTATCAGTTAGAAGGTAAGTATCATATATTATTTCAACTCAAGGAAAAATTTCATGGGCAAGGAATAGATTTTTTCACAAATGATATTTCAAGGACTAATAGAGAAAATATAGGTTTACATCTTCAGCTTGCAAACACCACAATATATCCAAATGGGTTTAATGTGTACATATATAAATGAATATGTAACTAAACAGATTATAAGTTAGCATTATTTCTAAATTGAAATGGATTAAAAGATATGTGAAGTCATTTCATTCTACTATTATTATTCTTATTAAACATATGAATTGAGCCCAGGACTGAGAACATTAGGGCATTAGAAAGGACATAGGTCAGGTGTGGAATAATTTTCTTATACTTCACCTTATGACTCGAGAGAAATATTGAAATTCTGTTGAACAAGTTAATTGGATTACTACTAGATGTGGGAACTATATAGTTCCTGTGGTAATATTAAAGTACATAATGTTTACTCAAAAACAAACAAACAAAAATGTGTATGCATATACAACCATAAGAGAGCATTTAAGTGAATATCTAACCGACTTGATTCTATAAGCATTAAAGTTATCAAATAAATTAACAAAAGATCTATATGCTTATTATATACATTTTTATGTCTGCATTCATATATTTAATAAGTATTTGAGTCCTTACTGACTGCTAGGCACTAGAAATAAAAAGAGAAGCAAAAACAGATAAAACCCTTCCTTCATAGAGTTTATAATCTAATGTGTTTAAGAAGGTCAGGGGGAGAAGTATAAAACATGAATTAAAGAATTATGGAAGAAATGTAAAATTAAAATTATAATAGGAAAGTACAAGCAGGTGCATGGTACTATGATAACATAAAATATGGGGATTTGGTTTAAATTGTAGGCTCAGGAAAGGCTTTCTTGGGGAAGCAATGATTGAGCTGATATCAGAAAGATGAGGAGGAGATATGTTGGTGAAATAGGCGGAGTTCGCAAGAGTATCCTTAGCCCTTCCTTTCTCTTACTATGGCCCACTGTTTTTTGTTTATTTGTTTGTTCTAGATCCTTCAAAAGATTTATTGATCATACATCTATTGTGTTAGTGAGGAGACACCAGGGGCTAAGCTTCAGACCTCATTTCTGCTCTCAAGTTCGAGGACCAGGGGATGTATGGGTCTTACTGTCTCCTGGGAGAGATCTGAGCTGCAGAGATTATTTTTTTCACTCCTCTCATGGTCTTGGACCACCTTCACCCCAGAGGTTCTGGGATTAAGGGTTGCATCCTCTATTCAAGACATACAAACACTGTGATTAGGTGGACAGGCAAGGCAGAAGTCATTCCTGGTAACTACAAGCTGACCCAACCCATCTTCCTTCCCCTGGTCCTTCTCTCTTTCTCCACTTGTCCCACATTGGGCAGATCCTGGTTTGGTGGACATTTATCCCCTTAACTACCCGACAATAGCAAGCTTCCCTTAGAGGCTGGAGTCTAAGCACTGTCATGCCCTATACTGGGGCAACTTCCCTGTCCTGGCCTTTCTATGAAAAATAAACAACATTTTTGGTGAAGGAAAAGAAGTAGGTGAGCACCATGCATTTGAGCACTAAGAATACTAAAGCAGTAATCTAGTTGAAAAAATAGGGGAAAACATGAATATGTTAATCAAAGATACTTTTACAAACCTATTCGTGGGAGTTAAGAAAAGATGAGGGTCTTTGGAGTGTAGCAATCAAGGGTCAGAGTATGCACAAAGATGAGACTTGAGAAATAGGTGGTAGCTAGGCAAGGCATTATAAGACGAGTTAAAAATATTTATTTTACCTTAAAAATAATAGGAAAGGAGAATTATGTGGTAGGTGGGATGAGGAATGTGAGGTGGGAAATATAATCAGATTTTATACTGAAAATAATGATCTGGCTTCAGTGGGAAAAAAATGGAAGATTAGGTAAAATGACACTAATAATGTAGGCAAGAAAGTATTGTAGTATGAATGTATTATGGTATGATGGCAGTGAAGATAGAAAAAGTTGAAGGAAAAAAGAGAAGTGTAGACAGTGAAATTGACAAGGTCTTTGATAGTTGAGAAACTGAGATCAAGTGTTTGGTTTTAGACGTGTTGAACATGAAGGGTCCATTTACTATTGCTGTCAAACAAATAATCCTAAAATTTAAAGGACATGAAAAAGATTTTCTTTTGTGCATAGATTTTGTCGGTGGTCACTAATTCACATGAGACACAAGGAAGTATTGTTATAGCTCTGTAACATCTGGGGCCTCTAGTGGGAAAACTTTGACGCTGGAACTGACTCTATAAGTTGAAGGCTGGAATCTTCTAGAGATTTCTTCACTTAGTATATCTAATGGTTATGGGGTCAGCTGGGAGCTAATCAGGAGCCATTGGCCAGAGTGCTGGTGTATTGCTCTTATCAATTGGCTAAGCTTCCTCACAGCCTGGTAGCTTCAGTGCAGTCACACTCCTTAAAAGATGACATAGAGCTCCAAGGAGAACCTTCTAGTAAACAAGATGGAAGTGTCATCACCTCTCTGCCATCTTCTGTTGGTGGCAAATCAGAAGTCCGTCCAAATTCAAAGGGAAGAAATATAGATCTACCTCATCATGAAAAGAGTGCCAAATAATATATGGCCCCATATTATTTATATTCTTTCCACATGCAAAATACATTCACCACTTTCCAAGACTCTTGCATGATGGCATCAGGTTTAGTCTCAAAACCTAAATCCTCTAAATTACATCCAGATGTATAGGAGTCTTCCAAGTATACTTCCCTGGGTACAACTCCAAGAATATACTTCCTCTCAATTAAAGTTCTGTGTAGAGACACAGGCTATGTATCCCCTATATTAGTCAGGATTCTCCAGAGAAACAGAACTAATAGAATGCATATATGTATATGTATGTATATGTTCAGAAGTTTCAAAGGCCTCTCTTAATTTTGTTCTGTTTTTCTCTCTTTTAGTTCAAGCTGACATGGTGTCTTTTTAAACTATGGGCCTCCTCCTCATCAATTCACTCTCCACTCTGTTAGACAGAAAACATACCAGCATATATTTTCAAGATCGTCTCTCTCTTTTTCAGGCTCAGGGCTGGAAAGGTAAGTCTGTGAGTCATCAATGTAATAGGTAGTAATTGCAGTCACATGTGTGGGTGAATCTGCTGAGAGTGGCTGAGTAAATAGAGATCAAAGAGTGCTTAGGACCAAACCTATGCTATCAAAAAAAAAAAAAAAAATTAAAAGGTAAAGACAAAATGGGCATTTGTATTTATAATGAATATAATGGGGCAAGATTTGATAGCCTTAATATATAAAATGCTCTTTTTAAAAATTATTAATTAGTAAAATTAGCCCCAGATGCTAGGGCTGTATTTTGAAACTAGAGGGCGATGTTTGGGAAATATATAGGATAAGCATTAGAAAGTTTATTTATTTACCGATTCCATTCCTAGAAAATAAGTTTAGAGAAATGGTTAAATATTATGTGTGGCAATGTTCACTGAAGCACCATTTTTGTGCAAGAATGATAGATGAAGCATCATTTTTAATAAAGGAAAATCAGGAATGATCAACATTTCCAACAATAGAGAGATGGTTAAGTAAATTATAAGACATTCACAAGATTAAGAATTAAAAAACCAAGAATAATTATGCTTTAATAAAATAGAAACACGATTACAATATGATGGTAATTGAGGAAAGCAATAAAACAGTATAAAATATGATTCTAATTTAATTTAAAAATATACACTTAAAAAATTTTAAAAAATAAAAATATACACTTTAGAATTCAAAAAGAAATATATCAAAATGTTAACACTACTTATCTCTGTGTGATGCAATTCTGGATTTTTATTTTCTCCTTTATTCTATCTAGTTTTCTCTTTCATTTTCCCACAATAAGCATGAATTACTTTAAGAAATAGAAAACAATAAAAATAAGCTTAAAAGATGGGGTACTTAAAGACTTTTCTTTGAGCAATTGTACAAGAAAAGACTAAGTGCTTAGTAATAAAGGCCCTAAGGAAAAAGTGGACATCCCCGCACAGATGGAGGGATAAAAATCCAATATGGGGAACGCAGAAAAAGATTCAGACTGAATCCAAACAGAGACAATTCCCTTAGGTGGGTGGTTTTCTAAAAATCTGGCACAAAAACCACTTATGCATACTAGATCTTGCCCAGAAGCATTAAAAGAAAAACAAACAGAGCTGCTGTGGCTGAAGACAGAGACAGAGCCTGGAGCTCTGCTGCCTACATTCCTTGATCCCTGCTCACCTCCCTGCCTTACCCCAGCAGGCTCTGCAGAAGAATAAGATATAAGAGACACAGTTTAAAAATCAAGAAAATCATCTTATGTTAAGGTTTATCATCAGCCACTCCTGATAAAGATGAGCTAGAAATGATGAGAATTCATGGTGTGAATTCTTCATGGTTCATGCTATTACAATGTAACAAAACATACAATTCTCAGGACAGTATAAGTTGGTTCACTAATTCTCCACAAATCCATTGGCCTTCTGTACTAAAACCTTCATTAAAAATATCATTCTAAAATATGAAAATCTATAGGTACTTGGCCTGGAAATATTCTACGTGATCTTCAGAGTTATCCAGAGTAAGAAAAACAGAAAAGATGGTTATGAGTGCGTCTAAAATGGGCTGCAGCACTGAGATGCTGGGTCAGATTTGGCTTGATCACCTTCAGCCATGCTTAATGTCAAAAGGAAAAGAGTCCTTCCATGTGCGTGAGCCACACTATAGCCTGGACAGGGATATATAATAACAGCTACAGCAAGAACATCATCCCTGCTGAGCTTAAACCAGCAACTGTTGCTGTGGTAAGCAAGGCCTAGAGACAACTGAAACATTTGGATAGATCTTCCTTACTGAGTCTACTTAGACTTCTCAGAGGTTGAACCAGGTTGTCTTTACTCACAACAGTGCCAGGGGTTGCAGTGAAGATGAATGGGGACATTATTTTCTCACTGTAGGAGAAACCATAGCACAAAAATACATTCTAGAACGATACTGTCCAATGTGTAACCATCAGTCACATGAGGCTTTAAGCTCTTAAAAGGTGGCTAGTCTGAGCTGAGACATTATGTATAGTGAGTGTAAAGTGCACATCAGATTACAAAGACTTAGCACAGAAAAAGAATGTAAAGTACCTCATTAATAATTTTCACATTAATTGTACATTGAAATGATTTGCTTTGGGTGTCTTAAGTTAAATAAAATAACTAAAATTATTTTTGTGCATTGCTCTCACCCTTTTCTAATGTGACTACTTGAAAATTTAAAATTACTTATGTGGCTCACATTTATGGCTGGCATTAAATTTCCGCCCGACAGTTACAGAACATACAGAATTGGGGCTGAAGTTGCTAGTCCCACTGGTCTTACTTGGGATTTTTTTGGGGGGTGAGGAGAGGTTTCCTTGTTTTTTGGATGAAGTGAGAGAAAACAATGCTGTCCTTTTGAGTCCTTGATGTGTCAATTGGGGTTTCAGTTTCTTTGTGGAAGCAGGAAATACCACTTGCATTCCACAATAAATAATGGAGATGTGGATTAACCCCAAAATGCACCCAGAATGAGCTTTCTGTTGGCCTGTGCAATGGTTAGAAACTGTGTTATGTCCTTTGCTCAATCTGATTATGTTTTCTGCCAACATTAAAAGGAGGAAATTATTAAATGGTTTCTTTATTTAAAAAAAAATGGGTATTGACTATCAAAATGAGTTTGGGAATGCTCTATATATTGAGATCTATATAGTCTTAACGTGTATTTAGAGATATGTCCTCTTATATATAGGTCTAAACCTTTACACAGAATGCTTTTCTCTGAAATGAAACATAAATCTTCTGAAACCCATAGATTTGAACCTAATATTAAGTTGTGTATTTCTCCAAGAACATCTTCACTCATCATTAAAATATATTGCACAGCCTGAGTAACATAATAATAGATTCTAAGTTGCAGTTTATATTACACAATCCCATACATTCAAGGGCCTTAGTATTTTTATTCATTTGTTCAACAGATATCTATTGAGCACTTATTGTGTACCAGGCACTCTGCCAGGTGTTAGGGATGCAATGGGAATAATAAATAGAATAAAATCACTGACCTCTAGAAATTATAGTTGAGTGTGGGTGGTAAACATTTATCAAATAGTCACATGTGAGAGTTATGAGAAGCAAGAAGCAGGGAGAATTCAAAGTTTGAGGGAAAATGAGTTGTAGATAGAAGGAGGTATGATTCTTCCAAATATGACAGGAAGAGTAATGCCCTCCATCTAAATAGCTACAAAACGAGCCAATGTGTTTAACATAAAGTGTATGAGAGGAGAGCAAATGTAGATAGGAAGCCTAATATATCCCAGATACATGATCTAGACATAATAATCATTCATTATTTAGACATGTCCAACTACTCAAGCCAGATTTAATTTTACAGACCGGCCAGGAATTAAGAGTAAACTCATCCATTCATGCTGAATTGCAGGTTGGTGGGGGACATACTCAGCCAATAACAGCAAAAGGAAACACTTGAAAGCATAGAAAGCCATGTCATTGCCACCCAGGAGATCCATTCTGTACCCAGGCTGGACTTCCATCCTTGCTGAAACCCTTCAGCAGATCTAAATAACAAGGCAGGATACCATCAAAAAAACCTTGAAACCTAGCTTAAGACAGATGTCCAGTGACTGGGCATGCTGAATATGGGGGAGTGGGCCATAGAAAGGGAGAAGGATGATGAGCCTTAAGATAAAAACCCAGCCATGGGACCTTTGTTATCAGGAATAGTCAGAAACTGCTGACCTGGAGAACACGGTGGAAGCTCAGTGGTTAGTACTGGCCATGATCTGAATTATATTAGTAAGTGTGATCAATGCTAGAGCCCCTTGACCAAGGTCAGTCTGTAAGGGATATTGCTTAATACCAAGTTCCTCAGTTTGGAAGAGGACATAGGGATAGGCAGTCCCTAGTTCTTTTCTGCTTTAAGTCAATATTGCTCCACAAGTGATTTTGATTCACTTAAAAAAAAAAACAAAAAACAAAAAACACTGCTTTGGGGCTCCTGGGTGACTCAGTGGGTAAAAACCTCTGCCTTCGGCTCAGGTCATGATCCCAGGGGGTCCTGGGATCGAGCCCCACATTGGGCTCTCTGCTCCGCAGGGAGCCTGCTTCCTCCTCTCTCTCTGCCTGCCTCTCTGCCTACTTGTGATCTCTGTCTGTCAAGTAAATAAGTAAAATCTTAAAAAAAAAACACTGCTTTATGCTCAAATATCTCCTGGATAGATATATTTTTGATCATAGAGTTGGGTGAGGGACTGGGCTAGGAATATATATTTCAGAGGAGAGTCTTTCTGTTCATTCTGATGTGTACCCATCCCTAGAAAAGTACAATTGTTTTAGGAACTGAAGGGGAGAAAATGGTTCATGATCTTATCACCATAAAAACGGGAAGGCAACAACAGAAAAGGCAATGATTGACAGAGACATACAGGTCATGATTTTGAGCAAGTTTGTAAGAAGGAGCTGATGCTTTAAATAGGCTTTGAAAAAGAATCATGATTTAGAAAGTTGGAGGTGATAAGAATGCCATGTGTATTAAATATATAGTCATTTAAATACAGGTAATATTTGTGATATCTGATATATGAATATAATTATAATATAAAATATACAAATAGTTTACAGTTTTAATATGTCAATTAATACTATATTGATAATATTGACAAGAATATAAAATATGTTCATTTTATTCTCTATATATTCTCTAAACCTTATATATCTTGCTTACTAAGTATTCCAGTTTATAATAAAAATCATTTATCAAGTCATTCTGATGTTATTAAAATCATTGATGTAATCTTTGATAGAGCTATCACTGGCTAAATGATACACCTTTCTTAGCTGAGATTTTTCATACATAATTCTTCCAAAAACTTCTTCATTAAGGTGAAGGTCATTTGGTGATTGCGGATGCTATAAGGCATCTAAGAATGGAGATTCTTCGTGCTTCTCCATTCAATTTCAACTCTACCTATCTCTCTCCAGTCACCATCTAATAGCAGAGGGCACTGGCCCTTTGTCATGATCCCCTTGACATGAGTTTGCAAGCCAAGGTGAGAGGGAAGGAAGATGAGAGGGGAGGGGTATATTAATCACATTTCTTGCTTCTGTAAACTTGATGGTTTAACAACTGCCCTATGTGCATATGCCAGACACACCTTGTCTTGGACAACATGATAATGTGGCTGAGTCCCCCTGTCCTGGCTTTCTGTGCTCCCCTACCTGTCAAGAGGAGTCCTTCTAGTGGCATGCTTTTCAAACACAAACCAAACATTTCAGAGGCTACACCTGCTACAACCTCCCTTGTCAGGATCTCACTCTGGACAACTATACACAAGCCCTACTCACCGCAGGGCCAGATATGAGACAGCTAAGTACAGCTCTCATATCTATTGGAATTATTCCATTGGAATTATTCAAAGTAGGCAAAGTAGGCAATCCCAAGCATGCTTTCTCTGCCTTTCCTGTTCCTTCCCGTGGAAACCATGGTAAAGGCTCTTGCCCATAGTTCTCCTCTTTCCCTCTGCCTCCTGATTCTGGTGCTTCCCTGTGTGACCTCCAATGGTGTGACATGTATTCCTTCTCTTGGAATCTGTGCGTATAATAGACTGTCTTTTCAATGGCAACTGTATCCTAATCTATTGTCCTTAACAGACCTAAATAATAATAAATCATACTAAAACAAAGAGGAGGCAGAAAGAAGGGACAAGGTGAGTAGTTACTGGTTAATTGTAGTTACCTGAGTTAAGAATCTGCATATTTTGTCTATTTTATTCCACCCAAGAAGAATAAGATGGTTGCCTCCTTAAACAAATGGTGATGGTGTGGAGACAATTGGTTGAAGCACAGTTAACAGCCAGGGAAAATACAGGAGGGGAAAGAAGAAGAAAATAGAAACAAATGGCAATTGTGGCCTGGCTCGCAAGTACCAGTGGTTGGAAGAGCTCCAGGAGCAGTCGGGGATGGGTGGGGGAGGGGTCTGGTAACATGAGGGCTCTTCATTGGGAGGACCGGACACAGACAATGCGGAGGAGGCCCTCACTGCCACTTCTAGCTTACACATTATTTGGATCTTTAAAAAGGGATCCTAGGAAGACCCCCTCTTCATAAACTTTTCTCAGATTGTTCAGGGATGGACAGTACTTCACAGGGAAAAGTTTTCCACTAACACAAAGCTTCCCAATCATAACTGAGTGATCATTATCATGTTTCTCCTCAATGTGTCTGTGTTCTCTCTCAATATGTCTGTCCTTCCAGCCAAGGACACTTGAACCCAAAAGAAATTCCTCAACACCTGAAACAAATAACAAAATCTCTTCAGCAGGTTTACCCATTCTATGCTCCAGAGCCCACACAAACAAACAAACAAAATATATAGGAATCATAGTGGTATATGGTTTCTGAGAAAAACCACACATGCTGAAATTCATTAATTTTAGTGCTTATCATGTTTACTATTATTCCACTTCCCAACTGGTAGAACAATTTTTCAATATTTAATAAGTAGTATGGCTGCTTGATGTATACCTGTGGATAAGCCTTGGTTTATTACATTTCAGACAAACAGACTCAACACTCCAAAGAAGAGTAAACTTTCAGCCAAAGAGATTTTAAATAAAAGATTCATACATACATAAAATACATAACCAAACTCTGTGTCTACACACACACACACACACACACTAAAGAGACACTATTTTAAACATATCCAGTATTTCTGAACATAGAAATCTTTCTTTTCACAGATTTACAGTTTAGCAGTCCCAGTGGTGAAGATTCTCTGTGCCAACATGAATACTCTTCCTTGCAGCATAAAAGGCTCTTTGTTACTGTGTTCTTATGCTACTTTCCCATTCAGTAGTTCCAGAATACCACAGTTATTCTCCCCCCATTACAAATAAAAGAAAATGGTACTTCAGAAATTAGTAGGATTGCTAGAGAAGGAGAGGAGGATTTTAAATAATCTGTGCACTATAAGGTTATGGAGCCTCTATAGTGAAGTCAAGTCCATGTCTTTAAAATAATGAGAGTCCTTGAATGTTAACAATACACTTTGAGATCCTCTACCTACAATTAAATGCAGTTGCACAACCCCCTGGGGACATCCAGACCATTCTAGAAAGGGCTTCCGAGTGCATGAGAATCAGTGCCTACAGTAGGGTAGAAGACTTCTGTTCCCCACTCCCTTACACCCTTTATTTGGTAACAGTACCATGATGTGTCTTGGGGGAATCTCTCCACTCTTACTCTCAGTCCATGAATTTTAGGCGGAGCTAACTTTGCACTCTGGCTCTAGAAATGAGCTCATGACCACAAGCCAAATTGATAATATTCAATCTCAGGACATTAACTGGAACATTTGTAAGAGATTCTTTCTTTAAAGTTGCCAAATTTGGGACACCTGGGTGGCTTAGTTGGTGAAGCATCACCTCTTGATTTCAGCTCAGGTCATGATCTCAGGGTCATGTGTTCAAGCTCTGCACTAGGGTCTATGCTGAGTGTGAATCCTTTAAAATCCTTTAAAAATATAAATAAATAGTTGCCAAACTCGTGAAACATAAGTCTGAAACTTTGAGTGAATATTTTTTTCCCTAATTTTGGAAATGCTTCAGAATGGACCTAACACAGAAAAGAAAGCAGAGTCAAAGATGGTGAAGTAAACATGGTGATGTGCCACTTGCAAGGAGTGTGCTCAGCAGATGGCCTCCAGCTGTCACTTCTTCAGAGTCTTCCTCAGCCACAGAAAGATGCCTCACCTAAAGTCATGCCCTTCCTGGGCTAAGCCCACATTAGTGATTGATCAGGTCAGATATCAAGCATGGCCATTTTGGCTGATCTTGGCAAAGATGCCATAGTCAATATTGAACACAGAGTTGCCCATTGCGTTGGCTGCAGTTTTGCAGGCCCTGCCTCATACTTTCCCTTCTCCATCTGCCTTACCCTTCACAACTGTTGATCCCTAATAAGTAGCTCACACTCTGAGCTGTATGTCAGCATCTGCTTCTGGAGAAATCTTCTGGAGATTGGTAGAAGAAAACAGATGACTGATACATTATTTGAGAAACCAGCTGTTTCTCAAATAATAAATTCTCTCTCCAGAGTTCCAATACATTGAGTCAATAAAGTCTCTAGCAGCCAAGAGGTTCTTGACAAAAAACAGGCTGTATATACCAGCCCGAAGATTTCATGGGAAATTCTGAATATATCTGTTTATACTTGGATATCTCCTGTTTTTATAAATTTTATTTATTTATTTAATTGATAGAGATCACAAGTAAGCAGAAAGGCAGGCAGAGAGAGAGGGAAACAGACTCCCTGCTGAGCCTGATACGAGGCTCTATCCCAGGACCCAGAGATCATGACTTGAGCTGAAGGCAGAGACTTAACCCACTGAACCACCCAGGCAAACTGTGGTTTTCATTTCTAACCACCAACTATCTCATTCTCTTCAAACTAATCTGGTAATCCACCTTAATCTTCTCAGGTTTATGAGAAATGAAATCTTGCCACCCAAATTACTGAAGACTATATAAATCATTGAAGGAGAAGGACTTGAGTCAAGAAATTTCTTAGTCCAAAGCATATTAAGGGAAACAAGGAAAAGACTCATTTAAGATAGGAGAGTAGGTTTGTTCCTAAGGTGAAAAAAAAACAAAAACAAAAAAAGTATGCTCAGTCATAGGGAGCCAGGAGAGGCAGAGAGGGAGGAAATGAGATTATGATCTAACATTCATCCTTAATATAGATTGGCTTCCATTCATAGCTTTTGTCTGTCTTTCCATTCTGTCCTGTAGGGGTCTATTCTATTTCTATTAAGCATAGATTTTATACTTCCACAAAGCATTTTATCAGCTCTTTTTTTTTTTTTTTATTTAAAATCTGTTTATAGGAGTGCCTTGTGGTGCAGTCACTTAAGTGTTCAACTCTTGACTTCAACTCAGGTCATGATCTCAGGGTCATAAAATAGAGTCCCGCATTGGGATCCACATTCAGCACAGAGTCTGCTTAAGAGTTTCTCACCCTCTGCCCCTTCTCCCATGCTCACATGCATGTCCTCTCTCTCTCTCTCAAATAAATGAATAAATCTTTAAAAATTTCTGCTTATCTAATGATAACACAATGTTTACCATTTTTCTATGTAATTTTCACTTCATTACCGTACTTATGCACTAGCCATACTCCAAATATGCTCACCATATTGCTAGCATGTACAGCTCTAGGCCCAAAAGGATGGCCAGGAAGTGGTTGTTTGTGGAACATGAGGACAGAGATTACAAAAACGGGCTAAGAATAAGAAAAGAAAAAGGAGTATGCACCAGAAGCCAACTTGGAACTCTAAGGAATTGCAGAATTCTAAATTAGAACTTGGCCAAAAGGTAAAGGGTAATTTTTATTACTATTATTCCCATTTATTTTTGTGGCTTCTTCTAAATCCTTGATTTGTCCTATTCTTTCCAACTCTAATACTTTGAAGTCTCAGATTTATAGAAAGTTAGCATTGTAACTTCTCCTGAGAGAAATCATAAATCAGAGATACCCTTACTCTGCATAAATTCATGAAATTAACTTGACTGTACCCTTGTTACTAACTAGAATTCTTATTACTTGACTGTCTCCTAAGCCAACTCAAAGGAGTAACTGTTGAGTACCACCTACATTATGTAGTACCTATTATGTGAGACACTGAAGAGTGCATAATCTAGTGTTTGTAATAGTGTTTATAGTGTAGGGTTTGTATATGTGTGAAAAATCCTGCAAAACTATGGCTAAAATAATATATAACTTTGAATAATTGATAATTGACAATGATTTCTAATAACTGAACTAGAAGGAAGTAAGTGAGAAGGGCTGGCTAGGGGAGGAATGGGTATTAGATGGTTTCATTGCAAAGGTAGCAATGTTTAAAATAACATGCTGTGTTCAAGAAATACCAAGTAGGTCTATTTTGCTAGATCTTCAAACTTCAAGGGTTGAGAAAGACATGATTAAAAACTATCCCAAAATGGCAGCAGTCAAGTCATGGAGGACCTTGGATGTCCTTACATAATAGGCATTGAAATGTCACCTTATGGGGCGCCTGGGTGGCTTAGTGGGTTAAGCCGCTGCCTTCGGCTCAGGTCATAATCTCAGGGTGCTGGGATCGAGTCCCGCATCGGGCTCTCTGCTCAGCGGGGAGCCTGCTTCCCTCTGTCTCTCTCTGCCTGCCTCTCCATCTACTTGTGATTTCTCTCCGTCAAATAAATAAATAAATAAAATCTTAAAAAAAAAAAGAAAGAAATGTCACCTTATAGATTGAGAAGAAGAAAAAAAAAAACCTTAAAAAGTTTTATACAGAAGAGGGACATGATTGTATTTTAAAAATTGTATAAAAATTATATTAAAAAAAGATCACTTGAGGACAGAGGTGGATCCAAGGCAAGATTCATTCAAGATAGGGTGACCACATAATTGTTGCCCAACAGGCATACTGAAAAAGGATCGCTATGATCATCCAACTCAAAAAAGGCATACACTGGAACTATCCATGGAAAACTAGGATGTATGTTCACCATAATTTGAGGGATTTAAGGGCATATATACCGTTTACAGAGTTTCTGAAATAATACAGGTTGAAGAAAAAGAAGGCTGAAGGAGAGCAATAGCATTGGGTACAAAAAGGAAGGACAAACCAAAGAGACAGAAGAGAAAACCAGAAATCTTCTATTTGTTGGTTGTAAAGGATAAAGAAAAGGAAAAGACCTCTGCTTTCAGCTCTGATGTGTTTAAAATTTGGAAGATGTTCTTATAACATCCTTATAATGAATTTTCTTGGCCCCATCACAGAACTGAAGTTGAAAGACAAGCTCCACTCCCAAATCTGGCAAGACAGAAAAAACCAGAAAATCATAGCTAAGATATGTTTACCTGGGGTGGAAGCTTCTGGAGCCATAAACTGCTAGGAACACTTAAATGTCGATTTTAATGAATTACTGGAAGCATGGTGTGGGCTAGCATGAGAGAGAGAAACTCCTTAGGGGCACAGTCTTGGGGGACCACATATACATTCATGGGTCTTACCTCCAGAAATCTCACCATTTTCTTTTGTGAAAAGCTAATAAAATCCCCCTGTGGCTCTGGCAGGGGCCATTTGAAACAGGTACAGAGCTCCACAGTGTTCTCTATAACAAAGTCTTACTTTCAGAGGAAAAGACTACAAGAACCTTATCCAACTGGTGGAATGGACATTTCCTCAACTCCTGCATTCTCTAGTCTTCTTATATAATATAAAGAGAAGAAGATGAAAAAAACATTTCTGAAGGTCATAGCCCGGAAACTCATACCTATTCAAAGACTGAGATTTATTCATAAGATTGAAGAATTCTTTCCCTGTTTGTAACTTACCATCACACTGACAAGGCTCCAGTATAATAGCAGGGGATTACAGGTTAAAGAGCTACAGAAGGCAGATTCTATCTGTGGAGGAGTTCTTAGGAAAGCTGAAAGTCAACAAGACAGACAAAATTCATGGACACTAGAGGAATGTAAAGCCTCTGGCATCTACAGCTACTGCAAATATTAAACATAGCCCAACCCAAATTCTAGCAGATAAAAACCTCAAACTAAGAGAGTATTTACTTCAACTCTTTTTGTCCAATACATTATAGATTTCAAAAAAATTATAAGGCATGCTAAAAGGCAAGAAAAAAATTGTCTGAAGAAACAAAGCGAGCACCAGCTCTAGACCCAGGTATGGGATAAAATTTGGGATTTTTAGACAGAAAATTTAAAGTAACTATAGTTAATTTGTGAAAAAGTTTTAATACAAAAAATAAAGAGCATATTAGAACAGCTTGATAATATAAGCAGAGAGATGGAAACTCTCAGAAAGAAATCAAAAGGAAGTTATAAAAATCAAAACACTGTAACAGAAATAAAGAATGCCTTTTCTGGACCCACTGATATACCTGGGTATGGTTGAGGAAATAATCAGTGAGCTTAAAGATAAGTTAATAAAAAACTTCCCAAACTGAAATGCAAAGAGCAAAGGAATGAAAAAAAATATACAAGGACATCAAAGAACAGTGTGACAATTTCAAATGATTTTCTCTCTCATTCTGTCTCTCTCTCGCTCTCTCTCTCTCTATATGTATATAAAACTAGAATACAACAGAAGAAGTAAGGGAATAGGAATAATAAGAATGAAAATAATAATACTGAAAATTTTCCAAAATTAATGACAAACATCTAACCATAAATCCAGGAAGCTCGAGAACACAGAGTAGATGAGTAAAATATATATATATATATATGTATATATATACATATATATATACACACACACACATACACACATACACACACACATACGTACATACATACATACATACATACTTGGGCATATCATGTTCAAATCTCAGAAAACCAAAGACAAAGACAAATCTTGGAAGAGAAAGGAAAGTGAAGGATTAAGAGTAACTCTCAGGTATCTGGTATGGGTAGTCCCTATCCAGTAAGAAAAACAGACTGGAAAACCTCCCATCTTGAATTCAGCCCTAAATTATTTCTTATATCTCCATAACCTTCTCCACAGAGTCTGGCGACACTCAGACCAAGTCGGAGACCTGGATTTCCAGACCACTGTTCAAGGTACCACCACCCTTCCCCCATCCCACCGCTGGAACTGATTTTTCTCCCTTCCCTTCCATTATTCAGCTTGAGTACTGTCCCATACCATATTTAAAAATAATAATATTCCACAAGAAAACTTTTTCCAAATGCCACTGATTTCGTATTCCCATGAGTACCTAAATATTTTTAAATAATAAGGTAATGTGGTTTTATTGCAGAAAACTATGAAAATTAAAAATGGTATCAGGGAAAACAAAATCATCCATAATCTTATAGCCCAGAGTTACTGGTCATTAAAAATGTATGTACTTTTACAGTATTTTTCTCTATCTAAACAGCCATAATCTCCTATTTTTAGGTCTTTACGTCTATGGTTCTATATGTCTTGAACATTCTTTCCCTCATTTACATGCTTTCAGGAACATAGTGATATGAACCAAAAAGAACTATAACCTTGGCACATAATACAGGGCATCTTTATGACCTGATATGTATATATATCAGCTAGAATACCCAGCAAGAGTTTACAAGCACTGTCCACCAGTCTGCACACTGAGTACTTACCATCAGTATTATGTATAGGAGGGTGGGAGAAAGCAACAGCAGAAGGAGTAATAAGTCACAGTCCTTCTTCAGTTTGGAATCAGGACAAATCCTCACCCCCACTTCCTTTGGACCGAGTTCCCAGAGTTCTTGGATAATTTAATTTTGAGGGATAGAAGTCTTAGAGAGATTGCTGTTATTGTTTCTAAAAAGAAGTGTAGAAGAAAGAATAAGTGATTGCCCGGGGGAAGGAGGGAGATGACTATATTATTACCATATCCGTATTGAACTTTGAAACGCGTCATGCTAAGCTCCTAGTCTGTGCGTGTTCCTTCTTCTATTGAGTTCCGATGGAGCAGGAACCACATGCATCTCTAAAAGCCAAATGATTACCAAAACCTAAGCCAAATATATTAAAGTGCATTATTGTCTTGTTCCACTACTTCCCCACTCAAGTACTAACTTATAAATTAGTGAAAATTAGAAAGCTTCCTTTTTTCCTCAAGTGCTTATTTATTCATTCATCTGAGTTAAATTTTTTTGTGACTTTTGAAATTAACAACAATAACAATACAAATACATAGGCTTTCATTAAAGAGACTCAACAAACAGACTTCAATTAAGAACAAAGCCAGTATTGTAACAAACAAGTCATGATACACAATACTGTCGAATTAATTTCAACAGGTGTAATTACAAAAGATCTGTTTCATGACAGTGGTTGCCAAATCATTAAAGGAATTTACCTGCCTTGCAAATGGACACTTTTCTACTCAAAGGCTATAAAAAATAAATAAAATTTACAAAAATCTTGTAACTGTCAATGTGAGAGAAAAAAACCACAAGACAATGGAACTCTTCAATGGATCCTATTGTTTTTGATTGAGTTTTCCAATTCTATTGCTTTTTTTTAATATATATATATAAGCTGTCACAGTATAACTTCTTTCACCACTGAGGCTATCACAGTAAAAAAGATATTTCTGTCTCATGAAAAAGTTCTGCACAGCTAAGATTTTTATGGTGTATCTAGTTATGTGTGTGTGTGTGTCTATATGGTCATGTTCTTAATTATCTACAATTCTGTATAAGAAAGGTGACTACGATGATTACTAAGGGAACAGAAAAGCCTCTCTGCGTTCTTGCCCAACAGCAACACTGTAAAGATAAAAAGAAAAAACTTCTTTTTATTTTGAAGTAAGCTCAAAAGAACTTGCCTGATAGAATTGTACAAAGTCCAGTTTGTGCTAAGAGTTACTTAAGCTGGAAGTGCCGCTGCAAGGGAAAGAATGGAAAGAAGGCAGTCCTTTTACACAATTTCAGAGCAATGCTGGGAGCCTCAGAGCCTGCATTCAGCTCCTTGGCTAGGACAAAGGCAGGGCCAGATCCACACACTCAAGTAGATGCAGAAGGAATAAAGAAAATGCCTGGTATTCAAGAGCCAGCTCTCAATGGGCCTTCAGGATTACCCTTTTTTGTTTTCAAGGGTGGAGAAATCCACAAGTGTTTGAGAAAATATGTATATTTCTTTTGTGAGTGGATTGTGGCTGGGTCCTTCATTGCATATCTGGTCTTCAATCTCCAAATTCTCCAAGTGGAAGGAGAAAAAAAGCAGATACAGAGAAAGAGATCATCATGAGGCAAATTTTCTTTTCTCTCTCTTTTTTAAAAAATTTGATTATGACAGAAGTCAAAACTGAGCTTGGACCTTGCACGTACGGTGACAGCAGCAAAAACTCTTCATCAGAAGACATGGTGATAGATATACTCTTACTCATTCTTCTGGTTCAATCACCACCTAGTCTCCTGATATTATTCACACTGTTGCCCACAAACAAGCTTTTGTTCAAAATCTTGTCTAGGTCCATCTCTACATGAGACTTTTCCAGACAACTGTAGCCCAGAGTGACCTTCTAGATTCACAGCACTTAGCACTGATAATGCTCATTTGGCACTAAATACTTAAGGCCGTGAATTATCCTTTGGGTATATTCGATTTGAAGACATTTTGAAACATTTTAGTGAAGAATTCCAGTAAGATAGTGAAAGTGTGAATCTGTCACTTAAGAAAAGGACAGTCTAGGGATATGAAGATAGACATCTTCAGAAAATAGGTCGTGATTGAAACCAGAAGAATGCATAGGTGTATAAAAACAAAGGAATGGAAAAAAGAAGACGTTTTGAAGAGAGTTCTGAAGAACACCATTCTTGAGAAGTACGTAGTAGAAAATTGAGTGAAAGGGAATTTTTAAGGTGTCAGAAAAGCAGAAAGAACATTGCTTTTTGTGTGCTTTTAGTTTTTCTGAAGGGAGAAGGAGAAATTATTATTGGTTATTTCAGTATTTTTTGGAACACCTGTTACAATTCTTTGTATATGGTATGCCCTAAATGTTTATTTAATGTATGAGACATGAGGAATAAATTCACATAAATGTCGCTCTTCTCTTCCTTTGGATTGTTATTTTCTTAGCAGTAACCCCAGTGCCACTTTTGGTCCAGTGGATCCCATCTCTCAAAAGATAGTAGGTTCAGTAGTGGGCCTGATAGTATAGGACCTTTGCCTCTAGGGGGAGCTCAAGGAAAGAGTACTGGCTAAGGTCAAGCCTGAGGCCTTATTGGGTCACGGCAATAGTGAATTGAGTTTTTGGTAAATCGGGAAAAGGTTAAAAGGAAGTAGACTCCACAGGATTGAATCCTTCATTCTTTTGAAATTGCACCTTTTAAAAAACTTCACTTGGCAAGAAGCAGATCCAGGCTTGGTTTTCAAACGTGTGTGTGTGTGTGTGTTGGAGAATTTGAACAACTCTGAAATAAGCACAAGCTTACAACTCCCCCCAGTCTCTTCCAACTCCATTCACCTAACATTTAGCACACTTTTCAGGGTTTTGTTAACCTCTTTCGTCATTACAGGCATTTGATTTTGCAAATATTAGTTGTTTGTTAAAAATACATTTTTACAGTTTACCCTCTCAAAGCCTTCATGATTAAGATTTAAGTGTTGAATATCTCATAAATTCCTGCCTTTCTTGGGGCGCTGGAACCACTCAGTGGGTTAAATGTCTGCCTTCAGCTCAGATGGTGATCTGGGATCCCAGAAGCAGTGTAGGGCTTCCTGCTCACTGGGGAGTCTGCTTCTCCCTCTGCCCCTCCTCAAAAAAATTCCTGCATTTCTTATCAGGAAAAAAAAAACCATTTCAGTTCCTTTGTCTGATGTGTTTTGCTCCATGTAGGGGAGCTTTGCATAATGGATGATAATCCTTGGCACAGGCCACAGGTCACAGAATTTGCCAGACTGTCCTAACTCACTTGCGTTGGGGTTCAATGTTTCCCTTTGTTGTGTCTACCTTGGTTGATCTGAGATCACCAAGCATCCTTCTTAAAGGGAATAAGTATGAATCCTTATTATGGATTGTGGGTTTTATTACTTTCAATAAAAAAGTCCATATAAAAGACAAGATAGGAAAACAAAGGATCTAATACTATCTGTTAGTAAACCTTGTTCTCCTTACACTTGAAAAAAGAAAACAACAACAACAACAACAAAACAGCAAAGGGTGCTGACATAAAAGTCCTTTTCTACAGTTCTATAGTCACAGCCAAGACAGGATGCTTCACATCACAACACAAATGAGCATTCTAAAGCAGGAGGGTTAAGACAACATTCACAAGGCAGGCTTACTGCCATTGGACAGGATTTCCCAGTCCAAAATGCTCTTCTGTCCTAAAAGGACAAACATTTAAGGTCTCACCGTGGGTAACTGAAAAATAGGATATAAATGAGTCTTCACAACAGTGAACCACCTATTTGTTTAAAGCATGTTTTGTGAGTTCAGTAAACCAATCTGCTGTTTGATTCATCCATCTAATCAGAAATACGTTCATTAAATGTCTGCTGTGTATGGGGCTATGCACCTGCATGGAGGTATAAGACAAGTTCCCTGCCCTAAAAAGCTGATAGTCTAAAACTATTGGCAAATGTAAATGGATTCGATGTTTTCACCAGAGTCCACATCAATATTTTGCTTTGAATCCATTTATTTTAGAGTAATGTGAATTGTTGGTCATAATTACTACACTAGGAGCAGGTACCTAATATCAGTTCCCAGGTATGAGGAATTCTAGACATATTTCTAAATGGCATTTTTCAGGATTCCATGGCAAAGATTTTAAATGGATTTGATCAAAAGTCAAAAGGAGCCCTTTCACATGCTCTTGCTGAGAAACTTGGCACTGGGACTGTACCTAATTGAGAGACTGTTGGCTGAAGTGTATTGGCTTCAAGCCCAATCATAGGACCCTTTGGAACAAAAAGTAAGCCATTAGTTTGCATGCTTAATCCCAAATGATCTTGTATGAGTTTCCCTCATTCTTGGGATTTGCAGGTCCCATGGTTTGGTAGCATGGGAGTGTGACACATTAATCCTCCTTTTTTCCTCTGTCTCTCATCCTTACAGATTGCTGCAGACCTCTGACTATCCTATAAATGGAGATGGAGTTGTGTGTTTCTTTTTTTTTTTTTTTTTAGCAACTTAATAGTGAAGCTTACATCAGAATGTGTTAAAGTTACAGGTTTACAGGTATTATTGACTTTGAACATCAATCTCACGATAATTTTTTTTGTGGGCCTTGGTAATAACTCCCCTTCTTTTTAAAAGACAGCCTTATTAAAATATACCTTAACTGTAGCTGGTTTAAATTCTAACAATTAATTAATTCTATCAGTTAAGTAATTACATTCTATCAGTTAATTTTTTTTTCTTAATTATTATTTCTACTTCGTAGAATCTTATAACATATTGGATTTGTGCTTTTTTTTTTCTTTTCTTTTTTTGGTATCTTCAGAGTGACTAACTGAATGCATTCTGCTAATGCATTAGATATAAAGTTGAGAAATTGAGGACAATTTCTTCATTTGGGGCCCTAGCTTCCATGAACAAAAACAAATACCCTACACTGAGGTCAGGAAGAATGATTTGGGGTTGAGGCCACAGGAAAGAACAGTCATCAAGGATTCTGTTTTGGACTTACTTAGTTCAAGGTCCTTAGTACACAGTCAACAGTACTACACACACACATATATATATATATATATATATATATATATATATTTTCTTTAGGTAAAAATAAAACCTGCACAAATGTAAATTATATGAACTCCATTCTTCCATTATTCATTGGTCTGGCTTTGACAATCTCTTCTGGCCAAATTTTGTTCCTGGTTGTATGGAAGATATTTCTAAAAAATAACTTGAAAGAAGCAGGGTAAATAGTTCTCTAAATAAAATGAATATACACATTTGTATAAGATTATTAGCAAATGGGTTAGAGTAGATTTATAGTTTCAAAGAGATGGGAGCTTTAAAAGTGGGCTTTCCAAAGTTTCTCTTGAAAAAGTTCTCTCTCCCTGAAGCCTGGCAGGGATTGGAGAAGTCAGACACACTGGGGGATCTCTTCCTTCTGAGAACAGATTCCCAGTGATCTGGATGAGGCACAGAGATCCACCACCATATACTTTAAGATCTTATTGTGAACTGTCATGATTAGACCTATTTTAAACTTATGAGGAAGAGGCACCAATTTAGGATTGAGTGGGAAGCATGGATTTGTTCAAGAAGAAAAACAAAGTGAAAATTATTTTGAAATTTTTCAAGTAGAATTAATACTACTAGTTTCAACAAACAATTATGTCTTTTTAAAAATTTATTTAAGCAGCACCTGGGTGGCTCAGTTATTAAGTGTATGCTGTCAGCTCGGGTCATGAGCTCAGGGTCCTGGGATGGAGCCCACATTGGGCTCCCTGCTCAGCAGGAAGCCTGTCTCTTCCTCCCACTCTCCCTGCTTGTGTTCTCTTTCTCTCGCTGTCTCTCTCTGGCAAATAAATAAATAAAATCCTTAAGATAATAAAATAAAATTTATTAAAAAATATTAATGCAGAAATGGCAAGTAATTTCTTATATTGCAAAAAGAACCGTGGTTTTGCCTGTGACATTCAAAAGCCATTATTTGTGCAAGAGCTATAGACTTCCTTTGCCCACACACTAAACACCTCTCTCTCCTATTTCTGGGGGAGCCCAACTTGCTCCCCCATTCCCTGCACCAGTTTCTTTCACTGGCAGAGGGTTAAACTTGGACCAGATATATGTCATGTTGATACGTGCATCACTGCAGCGACTTTATATAAGTAAGTTCAAAAGACTAGCTCTGCAGCCACATTTTTACAGCCGTATGAACCAATATTTTGCTATTTGTGATAAAGATGAAGTTTTGCTCTTTATTTTAGTGCTAAATTTTAAAAGATGGGCAAGTTTGATAGAAAAAAAATTGAATCAAAGTTAACATAGAAAATTAAGCTTCTTTATTGAAAGCTACATCAAAGAAATTCATTAAAGGGGCACCTGGGTGGCTCAGTGGGTTAAAGTCTCTGCCTTCGGCTCAGGTCGTGATCCCATTGTCCTGGAATCAAGCCCTGCATCAGGCTCTCTGCTCAGTGGGGAGCCTGCATCCTCCTCTGTCTCTCTGCGTGCCTCTCTGCCTACTTGTGATCTCTGTCAATAAATAAAAAAAAAAAAAAGAAAATTCATTAAACACATAATACATGTCAAAATCAAAAAAGTCCCCCCAAAAAAGCCTAATAGTAGAATAAAAGTTTTATCCTTGTGGGTAAGTATGTTATGAAATCAAGAGGTAATGAATAAGAAAAGACTATAGAAATGGAACTTACGCTGATGGCTATTATATACTAAATAATCAGATGCTTGCAGGTATGATGAAAATTGGGCCATTTTCCAAATAGCCAACTCCTTTAATATGTAAAAAGACTTGCTGCTTTCAGTATAAGCTTTTGTATTTCTTTTTTTATTTTTAAGAATTCATAAACTCCCCTTCCAAGAGTTAAAACATTCTATCAGAAAAAAAAAAAAAAATAGTACGACTCCAGTGTATTACTTATATACAGACAGAGAATCTAATTGTAAGATATTCCTTTATAGAAATTGTGTCTTGAGTTTTTTCCCAGAAAGTCTAATATGTGTTTGGTCACAGATGTGTACTCCTTATGGACAGAAACCAGGCAGCTTGTTTCTGAGTGCCTTTTATCAGTTCTGACACATTATTGCTCCTGTTTCTTCAGACGTACCAGAGGATGTAAATGAATAGTGCCCCATCTCACTATAATTAGTGGCCTTATCTAATAAAGGTGCCAAGGTTCCGCTCTTTGCTTTATCTGAGCTCACAGTCTATTTTTTGGAGGGGAGGGAGAAGTACTGTCATCAAGTCCTGCTTAGAGATTGCTGCCACCCTGTGCTATTTTAGAGATTTTGACTCACTCATAATTCAAGGTGACAAAAATGGAAACCACTACTTTGGATTTTGCATTATGACAAATGAAAATGCCATTAAATATATAACAAATTATAAAACATGATAGATTTTTTCCAGAAATCATGAAAAGTAAACCAGAAAAACAAACAAACAAACAGAAAATACACTTTGGCAAATAGCCTTTGGCAAATTCTAAACTCATAATGATTTTGATAACTTAATGTGTTTTGTTTTCTTGTACCATAGTAACACCACTTTCCATTTGGGACTTCCCATTTCTGCATCATGATTGTTACTATTATCATTTTCACCATAAAATAGCTTCCTAACTTTTACTCCCACCAACGTTTTCAACTTCTCTGATTCATCAGAAGTCCCATCCACAGATAGTGAAATACAGTACTCCTAAATGCCATAGGCTTCAATGTCTGGATGCATGCTGCCCCACCCCAATGATAACCACATAGTGCTATACAGGATTTCCCCCTCCTTCTTTTCAGAGATTTTGGGCCTGTGCTGTCTACTACTGTAGCCAATAGTGTTGATGGTAGAAACGGATGAATTTCAAGTCTGATCCATTGAAGCGAAGCCTCCTAATTGATGCCCAAGTGAAGTTATGTGGTTGCAAAGAATGGAGAGGTTTGGTTCACAGGATTAAAATTATACATGGTATCAAAACATAGAGGTTGAAAAAAATCACTATAGGATAGAATGGAAATTAACAACATAAACTTTGTGAAACAACGTTTTTGTGAAAAACTAAAAATAAAATATTTAAATTTCTACCTGTAAATATAAAAATATGATATTTAAGGTTCTACATGTAAATAGATTTATACAAAGAAAAGTCCATATGTTGAAATGCCTGCTTTTGAGACCTGAGGTTATGTCTATAATGGACATGTATTACTTATGATGTCTTAAAGGAGTTTTGTTTCAATGATAGAAGAAATGAGATTAGTATATTCAAGTCAGGTAACTTCAAACAATACAGAAATGCATACAGTAAAAAGAAAACATTTTCCTTCCACTACCTCTAATGCCACACGCATCACAGAATCCATGTAACAATTTTAGTTTGTAATTTTCATGCACGTTTCCAGGACATTTACAAATACACGAGAGAAAGATGAATAAGAGAAACATTTTTTTGTTTGTTTTTCTTGAGCTTTTGTCTTGGTTTTGCTTCATTATAGTCAGATCTTGAGCCTTTTCCTCTCCTTTATCTATATCCTCTATTGAGATGATTGCTCCTTGTCTATTAGTTTTAAATGCCTCTGTATGAGGCATTTTTTTTATGCCTAAGCCATTACCTCTACTCGGAGTTCCAGACTCACTCACAATACTTCGCTTTCTGATACTGACACTTGACTGTGTATGAAGGACCTTGAACTAAGTCAGTCCAAAACAGAATCCTTGATGCCTGTTCTTTCCTGTGGCCTCAACCCCAAATCATTCTTCCTGACCTCCGTGTAGGGTATTTGCTTTTGTTCATCGAGGCTAGGGCCAAAAATGAAGAAACTGTCCTCAATTTCTCAACTTCATATCTAATGCATCAGCAGAAACTTTTGGCTCTTCTAAAATATGTTCTGTATCCACCCACATTTTCCCTCTCCATTACCATTACTTTAGTCCAAACTACCATGTTCACTTGTCTGTATTACCTCATAGCCTCCTTCTTTTCCACTCATTTCTCTTCAGAAACCTATTTTCCATGCAAAGAAGTGATTTGTAAAAATGTATGTCAGATCACCTTACTCCTTGATTAAAAACAACTGGCTTTTCATTTCTTTTAGAATAAAAATCTAGACTCTGTACCATTACCTGTAAATCCCTCCATGATAAATGCCTTATTCTTCATCATTCTGGCCATATTGGTTTTCCCTCCATTCCTAAAACAATATCAATTCATTCTGGCCACAGAACTTTTGTTTTGATGTTCCATTTATCTGAAAAGCTCTTTCTGCAAATATAAGCAAACCTGACTCTTTCTCAGCTTCCAGGACTAAACCTCAGTGGCACCTTCTCAAGGAGTTTCTTCCCTGGCTCTGTTTCTCCCTTATTATACATGTCTTTACAGGTGTAAAGGATAAATACTTAAATTAAGCAATTCATGCAATCAACTTAGAAAAATGCTGGTATTATTATTATAAAGTCATTATGCATGACTACCCACTTGGGGTTTTTTCACAAATCATTATGCCAAAAAACGTTCATTTACTAACTTGGGGCCCAGGACCAGGTACTTACACATACTACTTTCTTACAGAGGCCAAAAAAAAAGAGTCTCTTTTTTTAGTTTATTAATTAGTTTAGTCTCATTCATGAATGTGAATAACAACTCCACTAGCTAGTAGCAAGTAAAAATGGAAAAGAAAATATATGGATTATATTCCAATTTGAAATTTAATTCAATTGAACTGTTTGGTTTTTTATAATTATTTCATCTTTTACATATATCTCCTCAACTCCTTAATTTCCTTGAGAAAGAGAAGGAAAAGGAATTAATATTACCCCAAAACAATATGCAAAGGGGAATCTCTGGCCTCATATTGGTTCTTGTGTAACTCAACCACGGTTAATGAGTAATTATATAATGCCAACATCACTTTAATTGACTTACATACATTACTTAATTTATTCCTTGCAACAATATTATAAGGTGAATATTTCCTTACCCTGGCTTTAAACTGGAGAAACTGAGGCAAAGAGAGGTGATTTTTTTGTGTGTGTGTGTGCACAATTTTAGTACATTGTAAATGAGGGAGTCAGAAATTGTACCAGTGTAAATGAGGGAGTCAGAAATTGTACCAGGGAGTCTGCTCCAAACTTGACGACTTTAGCCATCATCCTATGACTGCTGGATCCAGTGAGCTATGGTTGGCTCAGTCCCATCCTTGTGCTTTCTGCTATTGTCTGCTGCTGACATCTATACCTAATGAACTTGTGGTGAAGTCTTCTTGGCTTGGCCAGAGGCTGGGCTGTCAACTCAGCCTTCACATTACACAGGACCTGGGGGAGGTTCAAGAGGAAAAACAAAACCCTGTCAAGGCTTGTCTATGCCATTCCATCTACTTACCAATGTCGGCTGTTCCACATTTTTATTGAACACTATAGAGTGGGATCCTCCTACAAGCCTAATGAGAAATGGTGCCGAGCCCTTATGTTCTCCTCTGTTAAAAAAAAAAAAAAAAAAAAAAAAAAAAATCCATGTCTGAATGTCTCATTTCCCTTCTCTCTTATCTTTTCTTTCTCTTTTTCTGCCCATGAGCTGCTGGGCTTAGGGGGTGTGCTGGCTGCTGACTTTGTAACACAAATTTGCACTGTGACGTGCCTTCCTTCTCCCAGAGGTAGCATTTGTCGCTTCCACTTGTCCATGGGGTACGCCAACAGAATCGCTGTGAGGCAACATGGTGGAAGAGGGATGAAAACACATTGGTTTCTTATTTGCCGAATATTATCCATACCTCTCTTGTACGTCTTCCCTGGTAGAACACAGGCCAATGATAGTGAGGCTTTGGCTGCCCTTTGTAGACCAGTTTGCTGACTCTTAAACCTCAGTGGTTTACTTCCTTAAAACCTATGGTCTATTTGTCATGCATATGACCTTAATAAAAGTCTGTGCAATGCTTAGAAGAATAAAGTACATTGTAAAACCTTTCATCCATCAAATGTCTGTCATACTGCCAGGCCAGGTGGAGTAATAATTGTGCTTACGTGTATCAGCAAAGAACAGTGTAATAGATGAAACTACTTCAACTAATTAACTTACTCATGGCTGTTGGGCTTTTGTTTTTTTCCTGGTTTTTGTTGTTGTTGTTTGACAGAAAGAGGCTTGAAAGACTGAAGTTATCAAAACCAGAGAAAAATGAGGCATGTAGAAAACGTCACCATGACATCACACTGTCCGTTTAAATACTGAAAAGACAGCATGTCTAAACACACACAGGTACACACAACATTCTCTCTCTCTCTCTCTCTCTCACACACACACACACACACATGCACTCAGAACAAATCACCAGAAAAGAACTGTATTATAAGGTGAATAAAGGAATGAATGAATGGGTAACCTTGATATATATACTAATGAAAAAGAAGACAATTTAATGTATATTATACTGTTATAAACTGCTCACTGTTTTAATTTCCTGGGGCTTCTGCAAAAAATTACCACAACTTTGGTAACTCAAAACAACAGAAATTTATTCTTTCATAGTTCTAGATGCTAGAAGTTCAAAATCAGGGTGTCGATAGGTTCTGTGAAGGTTCTCCTAGAAGTTGCAGGGAGAATCCATTCCTTCAGTCTTCGAGCTTTTGGTAGCTACCAGCATTCCTTGGAATCCTTTGGCTTATGGTTACCTTTTTCTAATTGCTGCCTCAGTCTTCAAATCATCTTCTCTATGTGTCAAATCTTCCCATTCTTCTTTTTTATTAGGATACATGTGATGACATTTAGAGCCCATCCATATAATCTAAATAATCTCCCATCCTAAGGAAGGAGAGGTCACAGGGAAGGGGAAGAGAAACATCTGATTTTTAAGGCTCAAATGTAATGGCTTTTCAAACTTTCTAGATTTCCACGTCCAAGAAAAACTTAGCCTTCAACATTCCAGCTCTCCCATAAATGTGCTTACTATCTTTCCCTAGATTACTCAAAATAGCTTCACTTTTCATCATTTTATGCTTACTTGAAATTAATTGCTTCGTGATTTTGACCATTATAAATTAGTATTTGCTAAATTATGTAATGATATAAATGCCTATTAACTCAGTGCAAATGAGTACAATAAATACACGCTGTAGAAAGGAGAGTGGAAATTGGTAATTCATTTTTATCTGTCCTCCAATTGTGCTTCATTTTTGTTCCATGTTCCTCCTCCCCAAGTAAAATGAAGATAGGCAGAGGGAAAAATAGCTATGTATGTATGCCTTTGCTGTTACACATTCAAGGGAAAGTTTGGAACTACTTTTGAAAAACTAAAAAAAAAAAACCACACAAGATCTGTACAGTTTAATAAAGTAGAATTAATCAAGTTGGATTATCTGGATACTTTTTTTTTTAAGATTTTATTTATTTATTTGACAGACAGAGATCACAAGTAGGCAGAGAGGCAGGCAGAGAGAGAGGAGGAAGCAGGCTCCCTGATGAGCAGAGAGCCTGATGCGGGACTCGATCCCAGGACCCTGAGATCATGACCTGAGCCGAAGGCAGCAGCTTAACCCACTGAGCCACCCAGGCGCCCCTATCTGGATACTTTTTGCAAAACTTTTCTTCATTTAATTTATACTAGTTTCATATCAGTTTGTTGCTGGAATGGAAAAAGACCCCAAGTGAGCCACTTGGCTTGAGGTCGTTCCACAAGCATCAAAAACAAAGGCTTCTTCTGTTTCATTGCTCCAACCTTCATGACATGTGGCTTCCATCTTGTGTCCAATTTATGGTCCATCCTTCTCCTTCCCATAACTGGAAAAGGTAATGGGAGCAATGGAAGAACATCCCTTTAAGGAAAAATCCTGGAAGCACACAGTACTTCTGCTCTAGACGCCAAAACCAAATCACATAACCACAACCAGCTGCAGAGGAAACTAGAAAATGTACCCTTTATTTTGGATGGCCTTGTAAGAGTTAAAATTCCATTACCATGAGAAAACATATTGAGGATCAATTAAACATCTTTTCCAACAATACATCCATTTCCCTATCCATAGAGCATACACAGACCCTCTGCGTGTCTTTTTCAGCATCTAACAACCTATAAAATAAAAGACGAGTAATGTGACTGCCCCTCCAACACACATGCCAAATCTACAATGGTAGAGTATGACTAGGATAACTGTCATAAAGTCTCTAATTTTAAACAGGGAAAGATGGAAATACTGAAGAGTCATCTGTCTATAAGACAGATTATAAAGGGCTGTTGGGTAAGAACCGCAAAGATTCTTTGCCTAAGAATGAGTTCTTACATAGCCACTCTGACTGCACTTGATTCTTCATTCTGAGAGAAGCCCACAGCTCTGTTTTGGGGGCGTTCCTTTCTAGTTTATTGTCCTCTGTGGCCACCTCTGAAGAATGTTTGAAGACTGCCCAGCTTTTGCAGTCTGATTTGGTCTGGTACTAAATGATCTGCTTTAGAGCTTGAACAATAATCAATCTTTGTAAGTTTAGCTTATACATTCTTTGACAATACAATGTCCTCAAAAACTTAGTAGGTTTTTGTTCCTACTCAATTCCATTTGGGAGTAACCAGAGCCCCTGTTTTGGACATAATTCTAAAACCTGAAATCACTATTTCTTTCTTTACTGGATTCTGAGTTCCACTTCCCAGTTCCACCTTCTCAACATTATGAATACTATCTGGAGGCCGTTTGACACATTTGCCTTGGATGAAATAACAATGCTCCTGATCTGATCTTTACCACCTCACTGGCTTCACTATCTAGCAGATACTGTAAGGCCCCAGAGCACCAGCATAAACATTCCTTACCCAGGGGGTGATCTTAAGGGGGTAGTCTGGAAGGGAAGCCGAAGTTAGATGAAGGTGTGAGGGATGGAATATGAAGTTAGGGAAGTTAGGGAAAACAGCAGGAATAAGAGCATGTAAGAGAAATGTGGTATATGAAAAGAAACATTGACAAACAGACCAGAGATAGGACTGAAAATGTAGCTGAGCTCTGATGATGATGAAAAGTTTATATACTAGGCTAGAGAGGGCCATTTTATAGTTTGAATAGTGTGGTACTGAACCAGATTTTTGATACTCCATTCCGGTAACAGTGTGAAGAAAGATGGATTTAAGGAACAAAAATGTTGAGGCAGAGAGAGCAGCTAGAAGGTTATTTAGTAAACCAGGCAAGAGATAATGACAGAATGATAATTGGGTCAAGAAATATTTAATAAATATAATTGGTAGAACTTGGTGATTATGCAGTTGTAACAGTGTGAGTGAAAGGAAAAAGGCAAAGTCAAGAGCTCACAGAAAGAACAGAGAAAGGAGATTGATTCTATCTCAGAGCTACTGAGATTTAAAAAAAAAAAAAAAAAAAAAAAGCCTGTATGAATTCCAGGTGTAAATATTCATAGGAGGTAAATATAAGAAACCCTTTATTCAGGAGAAGACTATACTAGAAAAGTCCCCTGGGTGAGTCATTAGTGAACAAGCAATTGTTAAAACCTTGAAACAAAATGATAGCTCTCAGATAAAGTATATACTGTAGGACGAAAATTTGAGAATCATCAAAATTTTAGAGGAAGGCAAAAAAAAAGAGGCCCCTGAAGAAACCAAGAAGGAGTTGGAGAAACAAGACAGGAAGCATGGGAGTGGTGTAAGAGAATAGTTCTGAGGAGTGAGGGAAGAGACCAGATGGCAGTGGGTTCAAGAGTGAATGCGGGAAATGGGGAGCATAGGTCAGGGCTATGACACTTGCAGGGGAGGAAAGAAGGAAGGCAGTATAATAACAAGAGAAGACAAGGTCAAAAATTGGACTTTCTTTAAGGACAAGATATTTGTTCACAATATAGGCCAATGAGAAGTTGAAGAGAAGGGGGCTGAAGGTGTTGGAGAGGCAGGGATAACTGATGGAATAAGATTCCATTCCAAGAAGAGAGGAAATCGTAAGCATGGTGGGGAGATTGACCTTGGTCAGGAGGGAGGTCTTAATCCCTTAAACTGGAAGGTGTGCATACAAATCAATATGTCAGAATTGGGAAAAAGGAAAGCTGAGGGAATTTACACTTATGGACTTGGTCTTGCCACTGGGAATAAGGAGCTGTGAGTGAACATGGCTTGGGGTCTACTGCCCTCTTCACCATCTCTGCACTTACACACCATTTAGATCCAGCTAAAGAAATGGGGTTTAAACACACTGTGAGAACACAGGAATACAAGAGAGTGAGAAAGACAAAAACTTAAAAGTTGATCCCAGCAGGTCCTGCTATGAGGGTTAGGGTGCTGTCATTTACAACTCTAGGAAGTAGTACCCAGAGAAAGCAGAACTACTTTCCTTCCCTTGGCATCTGCCATTACCTCATGCCCTTACAGACTGGAGGTCCCTGAGTTTCCATTTAACCTATAATCAGTCCAGAATATTCAGTAGGGGAAACCTGGACATAGTTATTTTTGAAAACTAATCTCTAAAAATCGATAGAATTTGACCAAATTAGTGGTAGTTTCTAAATAACACTTCTTTATAATTGATCAAGCATCCAGACATTTGAACTAGCACATCTAATAACCATTCTGTGATTTTAATGCTTAAATCAATTTCTTGTATGAAGTTTATCTGAGTTTGGTAAAATATAAACCAACAGTAATGTCATTTGAAAGCCAGAAATCAAAGGGAAAAGAGAAAGAACAAAAGGGTGGGGGGAGACAAAGAGAGAAAAAGGAGAAAGAGACAGAGAGAATGTTATAAGAATTAAAATTAACTTAAGAACTGAACTTGCAGAATCAAAAATATTTCACCTGGGAAAGAAAGACTTTCTGAGTAACTCTCCACACTTGCTTGTGTGGTCAGGAGTTTACACCAAGGCTTTTTGGAACCCATACCTAGATTTTCTCTTTTTCCCCATTCTTTTTTAAAAGAATTGCATAATTTGAGTCTTTTGAGATCTATAATGAGACAGGGAACAAATCAAAAATTTTAGGGGATTTTGGCACACAGGCAGTTTGTGAAAATGAATGCTAAGACACTACAGAATTTCATTTCTTATTAGAAACACATACACCTACTTCTGTAACTTGGAGATTGTAAGGCTACAGTGCTGAGCTGCTCTCATAGTCACCTAAATAACATCTTTGTTTTATTTATTTATTTATTATTTTAAAGAGCAGGGAGGGGCAGAAAGAGAGAGAGAATATTAAGCTCCATGCCCGTTGAGGAGCCCAACTCAGGGCTCCGTCTCAGGACCTTGAGATCATGACTTGAGCCAAAATCAAGAGTCTGACACTCAACCAACTGAACCACCCAGGTGCCCCATAGCATTATTTTAAAGCACAAGGTGTACTTTCCTGAATTCAGTGATTTGTCTTACTATCTACGCCGCTTAAAGTCATGTTTGATCTGATTCTTCTCATGAAAATTTTTCTCAAGATGCTAGCAGTGAATGCAATGTTTAGAAAACTCGTATGGAGTTAAATGTGTCACTGTTCTCTTTGATCAGTGTCTTCTCTTTAATCCTTTCCTCCCGTGATCACCAATATAGCATCAGTTCAAACTTCAGATCAATGCAGAGAAACCCAATTTTATCATTCTTACATTTTGTGTCTTTCTCTTTGCCAAGAGATAACTTCTGTTCTCTCTATAAAAGCAAGATGAGTACGTAACCACGTAAGTAAGTACCCCTCCCACACTCAAACACACACACACACACACACACACCACACACACACCACACACACACACACACAAACACAAACACCAGACTCCTACAGAAGGAAGAGAAAGCTCGAGACAAACGAACTTCCGTGATAAATTTTCCACACTGGACCAAAAATAGCCCTTCTGCACTAAACCACCAATTCAGTGCAAAAAAAAAAAACTACCATCTGGTTACTGTCAGATCTGCTAGTGCATAAAAGAAGACTCTGTTTTTATACTTTATTTTTCTTTCCCCAAACACGCTGGGTTTCTTTCCCACTGTGTGTGTTGTGTCTGGAGAAGGCCATGCTAAAGCACTGTCATTGGTTTGTACTTGCCACCCCCAAAAGTGATGAGCTACCTTCACTATTTTAAATGATAGATTCCCAAATGCTGACAAAGTCCAGTTCTGACATAACTGTTCTTACTGTTTTACTGCAAATTAATGCCCTAATAATTTTCCCTAGCATTAGCATGTGTTCCCACACAGAACTCTGATACCAGAAAAACTGAAACAACATGTACAGAAAGGAGTGAAGCCCTGAACAATGCCCAGGAATCCTCTCCAGTGGCCCGGTCTGAAGATGGTCATGATGTAGACCCTGGTCTACACTGCCAGATTTTCCAACCCCCAGAGTGTGAAGGCCTCACTGAGTGCTTCCCTCACACAGCTGCTTTTATTTCCCTAATAATAAAAATAGCAGAAACACATCTGTTTTCATGCTTCACTGTTGACAGTTCACCAAAAAATGTGCATCCAATAGATTTTATCCAAATAGACAGAGACATACTGGGTTCCAAAACACAGAGAGGTTATATGATGTTTTGGTTTTAAGTTTGTGCAAGAAATTCAATTTTTGCATTTCATGTCACGCCTAGAACAAATCTCTCTCACATTCTGACAATATTCTTAGTGAGGTTCCAGACTATTTCCTAGAGTGTCTGCAATGCGTTAAAACTCATTTCTATGTTTTATAAAGTATATTTTGAGGTAGTTATTTGAAAAAAAAAGAATTATGTGTAGTATTTCAGTTCAAAGCAAGGAACGGTAAAGAAGCACAAATCCATGTAAAATGCCCATAAGACGCAACAGAAAGTTGTGAGCAGACAGAGAATTCCTTCTTTATTGTTACTCAGCATATCTATATTTGTTCTTACTTTAGATTTTTCTCCCCCCACCAAAAAACCACAACCCATCTTGAAAAGAAAAGGTTATTGTTCTTTGATAAAAACCTGTGTAGGAAAAATGTTCAGTTCAACACAGAAGTATTTTTCATAATCTTGGGATAATAATAGATGCAGTGTAATTTTACCACTCATAAAATAGAGTGAGGGAGAGAGGCATAAAATATAGCATGTGAAAATTTGTATCCTCCCCCCATCAAAAAAAAAAAAAACATTTTCAAACATGTCTTTTCAGGACACCCAGTGTAGATGAGTGTCAGATGAATAATGTGTTCAATGAGGAAGGTTTTGGGAGGAGAACAAAGAAATGGAAGGTTGTTGGCTTTCATCTTAGAGTTTGCTTCAACCACATCAAATAGATATTTAAAATATATGACTATATACTACTTAATAATAATAATTATGTGATTATTTTAATATTTCAGATTATTAGAATCAAAATATTTTAAACACACACTTAGCTTTTCTACCTCTGCTATTAAAATTCAATTTCAGAACTAGATCTTCTGATTAATCTCTTTTTTGTTGGTATTAATCTGAGATTCTTCCATCTAATAGTAAACAGTTAATTTATTGTCAAGATGAAGAAGAAATATAGTCTTTTGTTTCAGATGGAAACATCGAAAAACTTAAGGGAAACACAATTATCTACTCATGTCCCCAAAGTTTAAACTGCAGAAACCTATATATAACTAAATGGACTATTGAGAAGAGTCTAGCTGCTTTTCTAATATAGGAACAAATAATGCTTCCTCATGGGATTAGATTACTTTGAAGTAAGGGTCTCAACACCTTCACTGCCAGAAGGACCAATTAATAACACAAAGAACTAATGCTCTTATAGGAGAATTATGCAGAACTATTCAATATAATTTCAGGCTAATACTTTTCAAAGATTTATTTCAAGAGAAGTAGAAGTTTCATTGCTGGCCCATGCTTTGATCTATCTCTACACTCTACACTCTACACTCCTTTTTATCAAGTCAGTGATAGTCTTTGATCAATGTGACTTTCCAACCGAAATGCACCTGCTTGAACATGCTGAAACTCAGCTTCAGATGGGATACCTATATTCTCTGGACAGGCGTTTATTAGCTAATAAACCAACAATAAGTAGCCACCGTCCTTTTAGAGTTGCTTGCATTTAAAAAGAAAAAGAAACTATTTCACCTTGTGAAAGCATTTGTCATGTATTCACACACTACATTGTACCTTGTGCAGAATGCTTGGATGAGGTTAGGCCTCTTCTCCAGATGATTAAGATCTAAACATATTTTTTAACAAATCAAAATCAATCTGTATGGTTAAAATAGAAAAACGCATAAAAATTAAAAAGTAATATAAGGATCAGCCTCCCCACTTATAAAGTGTGAGTGAAAGACTTGCAATTTAATTTTTTTCTTGATCTTAGAAAAATCCGATTTTTCTAGAAAAAGGAAGAGAATAGAAATGGGATAGTAAGGGCTTATCTTTAAGCATTTCTTACTGCACAGGATAGTTTTCTCTGCAGCCTGCCTCTCTAGTCTTATTCATACTAAGTTCAAAATTTTATTCTGCTAAACATTGTTCTCTGTGATGATTCATCATTTACCAAATATAAAAGGTCTAGTAGAAAAAATTCTTTACTAAGTAAAGCAGGAGCAGGACCTGAATTTTAATCCTAATTCCTCCATTAATTGAGAATTCATTTTGGCCAAGTCTACTGAACTGCTCCATGACTCATTTTAACTCATTGATAAAATAAGTGTAATAATGTCTGTGTTGTCTTACAAAAATGTTGAAAGTGGAGAGCATTTTGAACATTACATGTGTTCTATATTATTATTGTTAGCAAACCTGCCAAAGATTATTTCTAAATTTAAAATCAAAAGTCACAAATGAATTTTTCATTTACTCAGGCATATGGAATCTTAAAGCACAATTAAAGATCTCTAAGTGTCGCTAGGAGGTAAGTGGTAAAACAACCCAGCTTTGCCAGATACTGGGAGTTATAAAAACTTTACTCTGTCCCCACTCACGCTGGTCTTCTTCCAGTTCCCACTCACAACTTTCTAATCTAATCAATGAATTCAGTGATTTTAAATACAGGATTAGGGCAACATAGTGATCAGCTATTTTATGGTTCTGTCCAACTCTATCTGTCAGCATTTCTCTTCTCTCACTCTGCTTCAGCCATAATGAGCTCCTGTTGATATTAAGTCTTTGTCATGGTGTCAGGACTTTTCCCTTTAAACTATTTACTGCTGCTCCATATCTTCACCTTGCCAACTCATTCTAATGCTCAGACCTCTTCTCAAATATTACCTTCACAAAGAGCCTTCCATGACAATGCAATATCCACAAGAAAGAGATCTCTCCCTTTACTCCCCATCACATCATTCTCATAGCACTTACCATTTTATTTATCTCATTCATTTCTTCATTTAGGATTTGATCAAATGAAAATAGAATCATCCTTTATACCTCTCTTTTCCTCACTCTGACACCTAATCTATCAGCCAGTCATCTCCATCTCCAAAATATGTTCAGGAAATGATCATTAATGTTCATCTCTGCTGTTATTACACTATCTAGTAACCAACATCACTACTTTAGCCTATTGCTAATTGGAGAACCTGTTTGTACTCTATCCCTATATATTCAATTTTTTCATGATAGTCATCATGGTCGTTTTAAAAAACATAAGTCACATTCCTCATATACCTATTTAAAATTTTCCAGTGGTTTCCCAAACTCAGAAGGAGATTTCAACTCTTTACCATAATATGTAAGGCCAACCACTTCTCTAATCTCACCATCTACCTTCCCTCCTCACTCCCACCAGCATTTTTCTGTTAGCCTTCTTCCTGTTCCCCCAGGGCATTCACTTATTGTCTATGCTTGAACACATGTCCTCCTTTTTTAAAAAATTAATTAATTAATTAATTTGACAGAATGAGAGAGAGACAGATCATAAGTAGGCAGAGCAGCAGGCAGAGAGTGGGAAAAGCAGGCTCCCTGCCGAGCAGAAAGCCCGATGTGGGGCTCAATCTCAGGACCCTGAGATCATGACCTGAGCCAAAGGCAGAGACTTAAACCACTGAGCCACCCAGGTGCCCCAAACACACGTCCTCTTGACCTTTACATGATGGTTTTCTCTCATCATTTAAATCTTACCTCAAATGCCACCTGCTTAGACAGGGCCCCTTCTTGACCTTTCTCCATGATTTGTTACTTTCCATCATTTTACTATAATTTTCTCCAATGCACTGATCACTATCTGAAATAATCCTATTCTTTTATTTTCTAATTTTTAAGTATATTATCTGTCCTACTGATATGTTAGATCTCTGAAAGCAGAAACTTTTTTTTTTTTTTTTTTTTTTTGGTCTTACTCATTGAGGTTTCTTCACTATTTAGAGTAGGATCTATCAAAATAGTAGAGTCTTAATTCAGTATTAGCTAAATGAATTAATAAGTGGTTCATTGCCTGTCTTCCTCATAAAAATGTAACTTCCATGAGGGCAGGAATTTGCCTGCTATATAGACTGCTGTATTCCCATCACCCCACTCAGTGTTTGATAAGTACTCATTAGTTATTTTTTAGATATTTGTTGACTGCAAGATAAATGAATGACTGATTCTGAAGAAGGTAATAGATGTAAGCATTTCTAGGCTACAAATCAAAATATATTTGTAATAGGTATTGTGGTAACAGAAGATAGAAACTCTAATATCTTTTGGCAGCCTATAAAAAGGGCAGGTAGCCAAGATTTTCCTTTGAAAGATGTGGTTGAGTCACTAAGTATAGATTCTCATTCCAGACCAAAGTACTTGATCCCTTAGCTGCCAGTATCATTGCTTACTGAAGGCTCTCAGCTGAGTCCTCTCAGGGATCACTTTCTGCTAGCTGGAACTACCTCTTCAAGGTTATGCCTCTTGCAAGGAGAACCTGCATCCAATGACAGTTGATGAAGGGCTACAGAAGCCTAGACCTCTATCTCAATTTGGAACATCTCCAAAGTGCAATCCTACATTCAGAGCTCTCTGTAGGGTTGTCTGAGGCCTCTGTTGCAATTGTACTGCAGGTCTTCAGCTTCTCTCTGAGACCACTCCAACTTCTCTTACTCTCAATGTGCTCCTACGGTGAGGACTCACCAGTAGACCACCTGCAGGCCAATTTCCATGCAAGAATCTGTTTCCAAGAGACCATGGGCCATGCAATTATGAAAGTAAGGTTATTTTTAGATTATTTTTGGTAGCTATATTGAAGTATAATTTACATACTAAAAATTTTACCCACTTTAAGTATGTAGTTCTATGATTTCTCTTTAATTTAAATTTAATTAATTGACCTATAATGTATTGTTAGTTACGGAAGTAGAGGTCAATGATTCATCAGTCTTATATAATACCCAGTGCAGATTATGTGCCCTCATTAATGTCCATCACCCAGTTACCCCCTTCCCTCATCCCCCTCTCCTCCAGCAGCCCTCAGTCTGTTTCCCATGATGATTAAGTCTCTTACGGTTTGTCTCCCTCTCTGATTTTAAGTAAGGTTAATATATGACATATAGGGGCACCTGGGTGGCTCAGTGGGTTAAAGCCTCTGCCTTCAGCTCAGCTCAGGTCATGATCTCAGGGTCCTAGGATGGAGCCCTGCATCAGGCTCTCTGCTCAAGCGGGAGCCTGCTTCCTCCTCTCTCTCTCTGCCTGTCTCTCTGCCTACTTGTGATCTCTGTCTGTCAAATAAATAAATAAATATCTTAAAAAAAAAAATAGATGACATACAGTTTAACTTTGAGTTGCTAGTGATTTTGACTCCAATTCCAAAGTGTGGTTTTGTCTCCATACCACCAGGCAGTTCTCTGACACCAGCTGGGTGTCCTATAAGTTCAACTCAATTCTGACACTATCTACCTGGGAGATAGTATTATTTTCTACCATTAAGGACTCAGTCCCATAAGCCTGCCCACTCCATTACCTGTGCTTCTAACAAATCCGCTGTAGATCCAAGGTTCCAACAACTGCATCCTTGGGTTCAATTAATTAGCTAGAGTGGCTCATAGACCTTAGAGAAATGAGTGACTACTCATTTTACTTACTAGATCACTGGTTTATTATAAAAGGATATAACTTAGTAACAGCCATATGGAAGAGATGCAAAGGGCAATGAATCAGGAAAGGGCATATGTTTTCTGGATGCCCAGCTTTCCTTGCATCTTCATGTGTTCACCAACCTGGTAGCTCTCTGAACCCAGTGCTTTTTATGGTTTTTATAGAGGCTTCGTTATATAGATATGATTGATAAAATACTTAGCCATCAGAGACCAATTTAACCTCCTTTCTCCACCCCAGATGTCAGGGTGGTGGAACTGAAAGTTCCAACCGGTCCAGTCACAAAGTTGGTTCCATTGGCAACCACCCCCCATCCTTAGGTGGGGTCCAAAAGTCATCTCATCAATTAAAAAAAAAAAAAAAAAGATACCTTTGTTGCTCTCACCACTTAGGAAATGCCAAGTGTTTTAGGAGCTTTGCCAGAAACAGGCATAATCAAATATATATATTTCTTACTATAAATCACATCAAGGTTCTCATAATTGTCATTTCTTTTTGTATGAGAATACCTTAAGTTAAGTACTGGTATCATATACAAATAAGCAAAACATAGAGGGACCATTTTAAGGAATTCACCCTCTTTCATTTTGGGGAAGAAATGATATGTTACAATAAAGTAATAGAATTTGCCATACAAGGAGAAGGTACATAAAACAATAGACCATCAAATAAAAAGCCTAGGTACTAAACGTATATCATATGCAGTACCACATCATTTGTTTTTTCACAGAAACGGTGTTCTCACATGGACAAAAATCTGAATATAAGCTCGATGTTTCTTTCTTGTTTTTTTTTAATATTTTATTTACTTATTTGACAGAGAAAGACACAGTGAGAGAGGGAACACAAGCAGAGGGAGGGGGAGAGGGAAAAGCAGGCTTCCTGCTGAGCAGAGAACCTGATTTGGGGCTCAATCCCAGGACCCTGGCATCATGACCTGAGCCGAAGGTAGATGCCTAACAATGGAGCCTCAGGTGCCCCTAAGCTGGATGTTTCTAAGAAGATGAATAAAATGTCATAAAATCCAGGCATGAAAATCATAAGCTATATGTGCAGAAAAAACTCAGAATTCACCCAAAGCTTTTTGCTTATTTGAACCCTAATTCTAACAGCCTTGATTTCCTGGTTTGGATACAGCTATGCATTACAAGTTCTAAGTTAAGTGTGCGTGTGTGCCATCATGATGTTGGTAGAGCAAAGGAAGATACATGAGAAAAGAACGTTTCAGGAGGACAGAGAGCCATAGAAGTTGCAGGCAGATCAATGGTCAGTAAGATTGGCTCTGAATGGGAAAATCTGTGTTCAGATCTGGCTTTTTTACCTCCTTGTTTGTGTTAATTATTTCACTTGAACTCCTTGTTTTTAAAAATCTCAGTACTTGTGGCAAAAGAGTAAATCTCAAAGATGTCTACATCCTAATATGGTTATAATAAAGATCACATCAAATAATGCTTGCAAAATAATACAATTTCTGGTACATAGAATGTTAATTATGGTTCAGTATGTATGGGAGCAAAATTGTCCTGTTCACTTCAATGGCACTCAAAGTCACTGTTGATGTTTTTATAAGCATGACCTCAGTTTCAAAAATAAGCTAAATTTGCCTGCTGGCTTTTTAAGAGAGCAAGAAAGTATGAATATATTTTTCTCTAAAAATTCTTTTTTTTTTTAAAGATTTATTATTTAAGAGTGACAGAGTACACTTACACATGCGAGGGGGAGGGACAAAGGAAGAGAATCTTCAAGCAGACTCCCTGTTCAGTGTGGAACCAGATGCAGTTCAGTCCCAGGACTGATGAGATCATGACCTGAACTGAAACCAAAAGTCAAACACCCAGGAGCCCCGAAAAATTCTTAATCTGAAAAAACCCACTAAATCTTACTTGCTTGTAAAATGCTTTTAGGAAAGGCATGTCATTTCTTTAAATGACAGATAGATTATTTATATAGCTATACATAAGTAACAAATCATAGCACTCCCAAGGTCAAACACAATATTTATAGAAGAGAATCTCATCAGCTCTTCTTGAGCGTATTTACTATACTTCATACACTGTGACCTGAGAAAGAAGGTCTCACAGAGTATAGAACTAGTATCATCTCACACAAACATGTCTAACTACATAGAGAAGTAAGAGAAATTACTGAAGGTTTATCATAGAAATAGAAATGTGCTCTTATATCAGAATTTAGGTAAGACAAAGTTTTTATGTTGACAAATATTATAAATAGATGAAAAGAAAAAAATAAGCCAACAAGGAAATGATGACTTAGTGATGTGATTTCTAAGATTATAGGCTCCAGTTTTGCATTTTAGGTTATGAGTAAGAGGGAGAATAAATCTTGGGGATCGTTTTCCTTAGTAATTCTAAAACACTCTTGGAGCACAAGTACTGGGCTTTCATGAAATTTTTACAAGTCTATGGATGAAAAAGATGAATGAGGACAATGTAGTCATTTCTTATTTAATCTAGAATTATTCTCTTAAAAGACTGATATTATTCTGAGATTGTATTGTTCCCATTTCTCAGCATTCAAATTCTTCTTTAATACAATGAAAACAGAAGTTTGTATTTTTAAAATGCTCTTATTTAGCAAAAGAAAGAAGGAAAGAAAGAAAGAAAGAAAAAATTTAAAGTTGACAGCCCCATGTCCAATATCTTCTGTTTTTAATTTTACTGACCCATGAATCCCACAAGTCTCAAGGCAGATGCTGTAGTCCCACTTCTCCATTTTGCAGGGGAAGACACCTAGGCCCAGAGAGGTAAAATATCCTTCTTAGGATTCCTGACTAACTGATAGCAACACCAACCTGAGAACCCAGTCATCTTCAGTCTTTTATCTACGGTCACTGACATAACTTTTTTGAAGAATAAAAATAGCCTGTTTCCATCCAGAATTTTGTACATGTTTTCTAAAATAGATTATCAAAAATGTTCTAGTGTTTATTGGCTTATCAAAACTGTATTATGCATATCTAAATTTATTTATATTTCAGCAGATAATCTAACATAAAAAATTGCCTTTTTACTTATTGTTTACTTTAGGATTGGTTCACTTTTTCAGAAATACCTGACCAGTAGGGCACTTCTGTCCCAATAAAAGATAGAAGCTAAGTGACAACATATCAGCCCAGTAGATGACAAACATTCATATCCCAGGAGGGCAAGTGCTTAGAATTCTCAGTTGGATTTTAAGTGGTTTGGGAATGTTAGCAGAAGTTAGAAACTCTAGTATCTTTTGGCAGCTTATTGGAAGGGCAGGTAGCCAAGAATTTTACTTTGAAACACCTAATTGAGTCAGTAAAACAGACTAACTAACTATGGGTAGTTTTTCTTATCAATGTTGCCAATGATAAAGATAAGCAGCATTTGTTTGGAGGTACTGTAAATAACTCTGCCCTGAGGTAACTAATTTGCATTTCTGGAGAGATAACAAAAGGGAGGCTCCCCCAGGACTGCACTGGTTTTTCCAGGTCTTGGGAAGTGACAGAATTGTTTCCTTAGCTGCTAGGAAGCATTATATTAGGTACATTTTTAAATAAAACAAGAGGATGTAACTTGAATCCCTAGGCATGCTACACTTATATTGGTTTACTCCGGTTGTCTGAAAATGAAAGTTTTTATAATTGTGTATATAATGTCTTTGAACTCTGAGCATCTGCCTGAAACAGCTGTTCCTGATTAAAATTAAACCAAAGCTTTTCACCAGTGGAGAAACTGCAGCAGATAAAAAGAAAAAATTGTGGGTGTTATTGGGACTGTGCAAGCTTCAACTTTCTTCTTTTCACTCGAGATTATGTGCTGGAGGCCCTTGATCATTTTATTTTGAGAAATAGAAGGCATTTAATGTTAAGAGTTGAAAATCTTTGAAGTCATTACTTTTTTTCAGGCACAGTGCTAATTAAGCCAGTTCACTAATTAAAAAGTATTTTAATTCTTCAACAACAACAAAAATCAATGGGTAGTTGACTTCTTTTCAGAAGCATTTGTTTACTATGATAATCTTACTTGGGAAATTTATAATTCCTATTATTATGGAAACTGTATGTCTACTTCTAAATTCATACTTTCTCGGGTGCCTGGGTGGCTCAGTGGGTTGAGCCTCCGCCTTTGGCTCGCGTCATGATCTTGGGGTCCTCGGATGGAGCCCCGCATCCGGCTCTCTGCTTGGCGGAGAACCTGCTTTCCCCACCCCCTCTGCCTGCCTCTCTGCCTACTTGAGATCTCTCTCTGTCAAATAAATAAATAAAATCTTTAAAAACAAATAAATTCATACTTTCTATGGTAGCTGGTTTTATGTATCACCTTGGCTAGGCTATAGTATCCAGTTATTCAATGAAACACTAATCTAGACATTGCTGTGAAGGTGTTTTGTAGATGTTGTTAGCATTTATAGTCAGCTGACTTTAAGTAAAGATAATTCCCCCTAATATGGGTGGCCTGACCTGTTTAAAGTCTTTAAAAGCAAGTACTAAGGCTTCTTAGAGGAAGGGGAAGTTCTACCTAAGCAGTGAACCATCAACTCTTAATGTTTTCAGATTAGATGCTTATCTTACAGATGTCGAAGGTGCTAGCTCCCACCACAGCAAGAGCCAATTCCCTGAAATAAATCTTGTTCTATGCATACATACATGTATCTTCTACTGGTTTCTTTGGAGATCACTGACTGATTGTCCTAAATATAGTAGTCCCCCCTATTCTATGACAGATATGTCCCAATACCCCCAGTGAATGCCTGAAGCCATGAATAGTAACAAATTCTCTCAACACTGTGTGTGTGTGTATGTGTGTGTATATAGACATATACACACACATATATATGATGTATATATATGTATACACATACATATGTACATATGTGTACATGATATATATAGACATGATGAAGTTTAATTTATATAGATTAGGCACAGTAAGAAATTAATAATAACTAATCATAAATTAGAGCAATTATAACAGCATAGTGTAATAAAAGTTATACGAAGGCGATCTCTCTCTGTGTGCCTCTCAAAACACCTTGTTGTACTGTACAAACCCTTACTGGATGATAAAATGCCTAACTGATGAGATAAAGTGAGGTGAATCACAGAAGCATTGTTAGGTAGCCTTAGGCTACTATTGACTTAATGTCAGAAGGAGTATCATCTACATATAGCCATCTGAAACCTCAGAAAGTGAACCTGAAGATAAGGTGGGACTACTGTAATAAAACTTTTTTATTTGTTTTACAAATTTTTTAATTTATTTGTTTGACAGATAGAGAACACAGGTAGGCAGAGAGAGAGAGAGGAGGAAGCAGGTTCCCTGCTGAACAGAGAGCCCGATGTGGGGCTCGATCCCAGGACCCTGGGACCATGACCTGAGCCGAAGGCAGAGGCTTTAACCCACTGAGCCACCCAGGCACCCCTGTAATAAAACCTTTTTAGATGGATGAAGACAACTCTAATATTTGCAACATGGTTATCACTGTTTATCACAAAACAGCAATTGCTGTAAATTTAAACCCTCTTAATTCATCTATCGTTCAGTCAACATGATTTTTATTTCTATACCTCAATTCCTCACTGGTTACCTTAAGATATATTTTTGATTATAATGAATTATAATGAATTATAATCAGAAATCAAATATTAAAAACCAAGACAATTCTCTTAAATTCTCTTTCAAAAGAAAAATTATTAAATAGGGGAACAAAAGATTATTCTTTAAATAGGGGAAGAAAGATTATTCTTTAAACTCCTAAAGCTATTCCTCATCAATAATAAAAATATTCATAAAACTCTTTTCCACTCCATACTGAGCAAGTTATTAGAAAAAGGAAGGAAGAGAAGAGAGAAAAAGACAGAAACAGAAAGATTGAAAATAATTATACAGAGTTTACTAAAACTGCAATAGACTATTATGTAATGTGGGGACTTGAGACTAAGAAAAAGTGAATATTTTGCTATTAGGGAGTTATTCCACATTGAAAATTTATCATAGGAATGAAAAAAAAAAGTTTAGGTTATAGTGCCTGCTCATCTAGTTCAGATTACTGAATACAAAGATGACTAAACTGGTCCCTATCATCAATGTGTACAGAGAAAAGCACTACAACACCAAATTACAGTAGCAAGACCACCATTTCTCTACCATATTTGTCTTTAACCTGGCATATCTATTCTGCATAGATATAGAATATAGATATATTGTTTATCCTCTATGCCTGGAGGATTTGTGCAAAAAAATGAGAGAAACAAATGGCAAATTTTATGACCCTAAGTAGCTTAATTGTTAGAACACAATTGATTATTAAAGTATTTATTGTGCATAACACAATACAATAAAACTTACTAGCTTAGAACAATTACATTAGTTGTCTTACAATTGCTGCAAGAAATTGACAGCAGCTTACTGGGTTAAGTTCTAGCTCTAGGTCTCTCATAAGTTGTAGTCAATATGTCATCTTGAGCTACATTCATCTGAAGGCTTGCCTGGGACTGGAAGATCTTCCAAGGTGGCTTTCTCACATGTATGTTGGCAGGAAGCCTTAGTTCCACACCACATATACCTCTTCATAGGAATTCATGAGTGTCCTCACATGTCAGGTGGTTTCTCTCAGAGTGCATAATTCAAGAGAGCAAGGAGACATTTCAATGTCTTTCATGACTTAACCACAGAAGTCACTGTCTCTCATTTCCACAATATCCAATTGGGTATCCAATTTAGCCCTGTTCACTAGGGTAGGGTAGTAACAGTGTCATGGCTAACAGGAAGAGGGTATTTAGGTCCACTTGGAGACCAGCTGCCACAGTCATTAAATAACAAGGACCAAAAGCACATTTTCAATCAACAAATACATATTAAGAGAGTTAAAAATGAACATAGCAGTTCTTAATCAGTAACAGTAGCAAAATCAAAATGGTTTTCTGAAGGAGGTAAGGAAGTTTTAGGTGGATTTTTAAAGAGGCGAGGGACTGATTTTTAATGTAAAGAGAACATTTGAAGTGAGTGGACATTCCAGGTAAATGTACATGACTGTATTAGTAGGCTACTTCAGGGTAAAGATTATCCCTTAAGAAAGTCTAATCACTTACCATTAAATTGGAGTTTATGACATTTTAAGAGTGGGTAGAATAGATCCCAAAGTAACCCTCTATTATTAATGTAGGAATCTAAACCATTACCATCACAAATACTCAAATGACTTTTTAAAGTAGATATTTTGGGGGTGCTTGGGTACCTCAGTTGGTTAAGCATCTGACTCTTGATTTCAGTACAGGTCTTAATCTCAGAGTCTTGATCTCATGGTTGTGAGTTCAAGTCCTGCGCATGGAACCTACATTAAACAAAACAAAACAAAACAAAACAAACCACTAAAATAAAGTAGATGTTTTCATTAAACAATTGTAGAAAATCAAAAGCCACTGTAATAAATAACAAATAACAAATTCAAGGAAATATGTTTTGTTAAATGCATTTTTCTTTTGTAGATGTAAAAGTGTGTGTGAAGGGACGCCTGGGTGGCTCAGTTGGTTAAGCAGCTGCCTTCGGCTCAGGTCATGATCCCAGCCCATATCGGGCTCCTTGCTCTGCAGGGAGCCTGCTTCTCCGTCTGACTCTGCTGCCTTCCACTCTGTCTGCCTGTGCTCGCTCTCGCTCGCTCTCTCTGACAAATAAATAAAATCTTAAAAAAAAAAAAAAGTGTGTGAAGTATTAATATCACACACACAAAAAATATATCTTTTTAAACTTTCTCTGTGCCTTAGTGTCTCATTATTTCACAGAAACTAAAATTTGTAAATAAGTTTGAGTCAAAAATCAGGTTATGAACAGACTGCCAAAGCTAACAATTTAAGTTATCTAATTTGCCTGATGTTGGTTAAATCATTCGGAGCAACCACTCAATTATAATTTGGCATCTCTCTCTCTTTTTTTTAAATATTTTATTTATTTATTTGACAGACAGAGATCACAAGTAGGCAGAGAGGCAGGCAGTGGGAGAGGAGGAAGCAGGCTCCCTGTGAGCAGAGAGCCCAATGTGGGGCTCCATCCCAGGACCCTGGGATCATGACCTGAACCGAAGGCAGAGGCTTTAACCCACTGAGCTACCCAGGTGCCCCATAATTTGACATCTCTTTTATTTACCTCTCAGTTAACATAAATACTCTCTTCTTGGAAGTTTTAGTTTTTTATTACAAGTTAGTCACTGGACTTTCTTTATGAATCAGTTTTTGGTCAGTATATTTTATATCAGTTCACAAGACTTAATTCATCATCACAAAGCATACCACTGAAAATTTCTAAGGATCTAGAAAACTGGAGATCAGTCTCTAGAATGCAATGTTACTTTAAGTCTTCCTTCACCAAAGTTCTGTTTGATGATTTTTCCTCTCAAGGCAAAGTGATAACGTGAGTCCTCCCAAATATTTTTTCTTTACACTTTGAAAATCAAAACTATATCTTGTTGAGGATCAAAATTCCAGGAGGGAAATAACAGGAACTTCTATAAAGATAAGAGAATTAAAAAAAAAAAAAAAAAAAAAAAAAACCCTTTACTCTTCCACTGAAAAAAACTCGATGTTACTCTTTTAGAGACCATTAACATGTCTGGAGGTTTATATTTTGCAAGGCATCACAGAAAGAATAACACGAAGAATTACCAGACATGGATTCAAGTCCTTGCTCTGACAATACTCATCATATAGCATTAGAACATCACCTTGAGGCACCTGGATGGCCTAGTCGGCTAAGCATCCAACGCTTGATTTCAGTTCAGGGTCATAATTTCAGGGTCATGAGATCAAGCCCCACATCAGGCTCCACACTCAGCAGGGAGTCTATTAGAGATTTTCTCTTTCCCTCTCCCTCTGTCTCCCCCCCACACCCACTCAGGCTGCTCTCTTTCTCTCAAGTAAATAAATCTTTTTAAAAAAGAGAACAATAACTCATTTTGTTTCATCTCAGTTTCTTTGATTCTAAAAATGGTTGTTTTGGTTAGATCTCTAAAATTCTATGAGAAGCCCTTTCATTTTTTTACAGGCTACTAACAGCAAATCCTTCAGGAAAATATGGTAGAGCAACTCAATTCAGTAGAAGAAAAAGAACCAAAACAAGATATTATGTCCAAAAACAAAAACAAAACAGAACTTCAGTTATAATTACAAATTTAATTAGTGCGCTTTAAAGTGTTCCATAATAATTATTAATCCCCCTAATTTATGCCATCCACGTGAGGGATTATAAAAAAGAACAGAACAAAATTGAGGCCAAAATTCCAGTAGCTGAGATGTTATAGGGCAAGGGTCTAAAATGTTGTTAAGCTGTGAGGACACATACAGGGAAATCAGCCAGTGATCCTTACTTTTTAAAGTACACCTTGCCCATTTCTGTCAACAGACTCGAAACTCCGGAATGAGTCCTGGATATTTGTACAGTAAAATATGGTGTCTGCAAAATCAGGGTCACCCTAACCCTTTAAAAAAATAGGCACTATGTGCTTCTGACTTATCTGGAAAATCTAAACTATGTTTTTGAGATCACTCTTTGTTAGGTTTTATATGAAAATGCCTCCCCTTATCCCACTGCCTACTGCATGAACTTACGTATGTGATAAGCATCAAGCATTTTGAAATGCTCTGACATCTTTATAAATAAACCTGAAATTCAGATAACAGTGTGTTTTTCATTTGTGAGTGATTACTAAATGACTTTTAGAAATTGGGAATTTGCAGAGAAATTTGCAGGAATTTTTTTTTAAATATTCCTCTTTTAGAAATAATCATCTTCCTGTTGTGCATATCCTTTAATTTTAGTAATTAAAATTACATTTTTCTTTCACAAATATTTCTATCCTCTTAGTATACAGTTCAAATTGCTGTGTTTTATGGAAAACACATGATGGCTGATTTTCCCTTGAATCAGAAGTTTTTCTCAAATTATCCCGAATATATTCTACTTCCTTAAAAGGCAGCTTGGGGCACAGATGGGAAGGATAAAGCCCTTTATAATCATTAAAATCATTGCTTTCCAGTACAATTTTTTCCTGTCAGGTTCCTGTCAGCATTTCTATCCAAGAACTGATCTTCCAGGTCTTTTATTTTTATTTTTCTTGATGGATACTTTTCCAAATTGATGTTTTGCATAGTATGGTAATAGAAATATGTATAATAATGTATAGGGAGAAAACTAAAATGAGAACACCAAAATAATGACATTTTGCAAGTTGCTATTTCAGTGGTAGCCAGTTAAATAAATAAGAAAAAATACTCTGTAAACTAAAGTGGAAAGAGCATTGAGTTTAGTTTTGGGCCTCCATGGTCTCACTGCTATCTTGCCTTGAAGAGACCTTTGTCTCTAAGCTATAAAATGAATGTATGCAATCCTATTTCCTTTCAGGCTTTAAAAGCTAAGACTATATTTTTAATTCATCATGTATGTTATAGGCTGAATTATGTCCCTTCCAAATTCATATGTTGAGTGTCAACCCCTAGTACATACAATGTGACTGTATTTGGAAATAAGGCCTTTGAAGAGATGCAAGCTAAAATGAGGTCATTAGGATGAGCCCTAATTCAGTCTGACTGATGTCCTTATAAGAAAAGGAAATTTGAACAGAGTTGGGAATATGTGCACACAGAGGAGATCACATGAAGATATAAGAGGGAGGCTGCTATGTGCAAGCTAAAGAGAAAGGCCTCAGAAGAAACCAAACCTGCCGATTTTTTTTTTTTTGGACTTCCAACCTTTAAGAACAGTAATAAAATTGATTTCTGTTGTTTAAGCCACTGTCTGTGGTATTTTTTGGTAGCCCTAGCACACCAATACGGTGTATAATAGTATTAAGCATTAGTTTTATTCCTTCTTTATTTTTAAAACAAGTAAAAAATACTTTCAATTTTAATTATTCAATCTCAAAAAATATCTCATGTATAAACTAAAATATATTCACCAAATAGAAGTACTACACCTTACCATTCATATCTTGTTTTTCTATTTCAACTTTTATATTTTTCTATTTTCAACTTTTAAAGACAAAAATTTTCTGTTACATAGAATGGGGATTAGCTAATGTTTCTGTGAAGGGCCAGATGATAAATATTTTAGGCTTTGCTGGCCACATGATTTTTTTTTTTTAAAGATTTTATTTATTTATTTGACACAGGGAGAGAGGGGGAGAGAGCACAAGCAGGGAGAGCAACAGGCAGAGGGAAAGTGATGAAGCAGACTCCCTGCTGAGCAAGGAGCCCCATATCATACTCCATGTGGGACTCCATTGCAGGACCTTAGATCATGACCTGAGCCAAAAGCAGCTTCTTAACCAGCTGAGCCACTCAGGCACCCTGGTCACATGATTTTTCTTGCAACCACTCAATTTAGCTGTTGTAACAATATATGAACAAAAATGTGTAGCTATGTTCTAATAAAACATTATTTATAGACACTGAAATTTGAATTTCATGTAACTTTCACATATTTTAAAACATTATTCTTACTTCGAAAATTTTCAAATACTGACAAAAGGGAAAAAGTCAATCTTAGCTTGCTGGCTGTCACCATAGTTTGCCAACCTTGAAATAGTATAACAAAAGTGACCAGCTTCTGTTTATTCCTCCTTACATCACTTTTGTTTTAAATGTATGTTTAATTGTAAAAGTATGTAGTACCATGGTGGTTTGAGGCCAGACCGAGGCAGATGCAAGCTCAAATGATTCCTTACTGGTAGGAACTTACCCTAGAAATGAAACCACATAGTTGAGTCTGCACATGTCAGTGCCTCTAGAGAACTAAGGAGTTCTCTGAATTGATTTTCATAAATATGCTAATTTGAAGCTTATAGTTATTGTTAGAACTCATCAGTAAATACAATATTATTTAGAAATTTAGGCCACAAACTAGCCTGCAGGTCAAATTTCATTCTCTGATTATTTCTGTAAATAAAGTTTTATTGGAACACAGACACTCCCATCCATTTATGTACTGTCTACATCTGCTTTTGCTCTACATTGGCAGGGTAAGTAATTGTGACAGAGATCTTACATTCCCCAAAGTCCAAAATGTTAACTATCTGACCCTTTACAGAAAAAAATTTTCTGACTCCAAGACCAACAAAACATTTTTTTTTTTCCTGAGAATGCTATTTTAACCCTGAGATTATTTAGAATGGCTGGCGTTTGTTGATGACAAAGAGAAAAACAACTAGAACAAATTTATGTACTTATTTACTGATTGCCTGCACCCAGTGTAGACCATTCCCATTGCCCTGTTCTTGGTACACCACTAACGTGTAAAAAACTTTGGACTGAGTAGCGATCTGGAGTTCAGACTCTGTAGATATTTGGAGTTGTACAATTCTTTACACAATATATTAATTGGGACTTAGATTCTACCTGGTTGATCGTACAGAGCTATTTGAATACATAAATATATATGAGGTAGAAGAACCTTCGAGGAGAAAAATGTTTGGAAGGTATTACCCCTTCTTTTTGAGGGTCAAAATGATCAAAACAAATGGTAGACTATTTCTGTTTTATGTACCATTGCTTGAGCGGTGCCTCACACATAGGAAGCACTCAATACATATTTATAGTCAGACAATGGAAACTCCAACCAAGGAGAGGTGTCAGGAAAGGGTCATGGATGATGCATGAGAACATGAAATGGATAATGTTGTTATAGGCCAACTTAAGGATGGATATTGATTTACCACCTAACCCAGCCAGCCTGGAATTTGGGGTGCACTTGTGGGAAAATAGCTATGTGAGTGACTCTAGGAGCTTACCTTGCATCATTAAATTGGTAAACTTTGGGGCCCTAGTTACGTGTGTATGTGTGTGTGTGTGTGTGTGTTTGCGTGTGTTGGGGGCACCTCATTGAAGGAAGCAGCATCTTCCCCTTTGTTTGAGAATCACCTCAGTTAGTGGAGGCTGGTGATTCAGTCATGGCCAAACCTTTGTTTTAACAGACTCAAAGATACAATGTTCAATAGTAGTGAGCCTAAAGATGGACATGGAGTTAACAGAACTAAGTCTATGAGGTTGTCAAGACTTGGCCCTTAAGTTGTCACCCCAGGGAAGCAGTAGATATGGAAGCCTCAGGAGTCCTCAGTGGCTCCAGAAGTTAGTGGAGTAGGGACCTCTAATATATAGCAGTAGACAGTCAGATCTTGGGGGAACAGTGGTAGAGTGGGTTGGATGAATTCCTGTCCAATTAGAAAAGAGAAAGATAGAATGAGAGAGAGAGAGAGAGGAATTGATTTCCTGAGAACTGAGAAATATCAAGATACTTAGATAAATGAGCCCTGAGAAACACTGGTGATCTTATAGAGAAAATGGATAGATACTTCAAAGAATGGCATTTGGGATTCTAATATAATGTGATATAATTTTTTAGTCATTGACTATTGAGATCAAAATATTTAGTTACAGAGTTAAGGACATAGTCAGCCATATATACCTAATTAATTATTAATTATTGCTTAATAACATCTACCTCCATCATGCCTCTCTTCAGATACATTAAATCTAGCTCTAAAGAGAAACCATAGTCCAGCATATTTTGCTCTTGGAGGTTAACCTAAGTCTTTACTTGTGGCAGACAGCAAAGATGAATGATGTAAGGTCAAGACCATCAGTAAAGGGACTCTTTGTTACTATATTATCTAAAATGGCTATGTGTGTTCTGTTTTTGACATTGTTAATAAAACATATATATTACCCATTTCCTATTTCTTTAATTTTGATTATAGTCTTACCTAGTAATGGGTTTGTTTTACAGATTTGCTGCAATGGGACTAAAGAGTCAAAATTTTAATTTTTCTTTTGCCTTATTTACTTCATAGTTTTTATTTCTAACTTTGTCAGCCTGATTAAAATGTTATAATGATTGACCTATGTCAACACCCTTTGGTAGAGGTGATTATTCTTTATTTGACATTCAGGATATTAGTTTCATTTATTTTCTTCTTGATAAAATTTTCCAATGATAACTGAACTCTGTCAGGTAGTAGAGAATGGTTGACTGATCATTCTGCTGTCTCTTCAAAAATACAAGATTAATAAGTTGACCCTCACATAGAAAAATCTCAAAATTTAAATATTACTACTATTAGGAACAATCATAAATAACATCCAGGCAATGTGTTTATGGGTTTCATATTCATTAAATTCTCATAACACAAGGAAGCATGTATAATTGTACCCATTTTACAACTCAGGACCTTAACGCTTAGATCTTAGACCTTGTCACTTATATAAGTGACAAGAATGTATGGTCCCATATAATTAACAGAGGATTCCCTTAAATCTCAGTTTCCTCTTGTATAAATAAACTACTGTTCTAGCTCAGTGAGTCAGAAGTGCATCTTAAAAGAGTGTACACGTTGGAGGCGTTAAGGCTGCTTCAGGATGAAGCTGAACATCTCTTTCCCAGCTACTGGCTGCCAGAAACTCATTGAAGTGGACGATGAACGCAAACTTCGAACCTTTTATGAGAAGCGTATGGCCACAGAAGTTGCTGCGGACGCCCTCGGTGAAGAATGGAAGGGTTATGTGGTCCGAATCAGTGGTGGCAATGACAAACAAGGCTTCCCCATGAAACAGGGTGTCTTGACCCATGGCCGTGTCCGCCTGCTGCTAAGGGGCATTCCTGCTACAGACCAAGGAGGACGGGAGAGAGCGCAAATCTGTTCGGGTTGCATCGTGGATGCCAATCTCAGTGTTCTCAACTTGGTCATTGTAAAGAAAGGAGAGAAGGATATTCCTGGACTCACTGATACTACTGTGCCTCGACGCCTGGGGCCCAAAAGAGCCAGCAGAATCCGCAAACTCTTCAATCTCTCTAAAGAAGATGATGTCCACCAGTATGTTGTGAGAAAGCCCTTAAACAAAGAAGGTAAGAAACCTAGAACCAAAGCGCCCAAGATACAGCGTCTTGTTACTCCACGTGTCCTCCAACACAAACGTCGGCGTATTGCTCTGAAGAAACAGCGCACTAAGAAAAATAAGGAAGAGGCTGCAGAATATGCTAAACTTTTGGCCAAGAGAATGAAGGAGGCCAAAGAAAAACGCCAGGAACAGATTGCCAAGAGACGGAGGCTGTCCTCGCTGAGAGCTTCTACCTCTAAGTCTGAGTCCAGTCAAAAATGAGATTTTCTAAGAGTGACAAATAAATAAGATCAGACATTAAAAAAAAAAAAGTGTACACGTTAAAAATGTATACCAAAATAAGAAAAAGGGAAACTGGAAAAAAGTGTCATCTCTGATACAAGTAAGATAGGTCCCAATATAATATTAAATAGTGATGTATAAATATGTCACATGTAATGTAATTTAGTCCAAATTGAATTGAGAGCCAATTCATCATTCCTTAGCTTGTAAAAACAGGATAATGATGCAGAGAGTGAATGGAAGAAATGCCCAGTGGTTCATACCAGGAAAGGTTCAGCTTAGAAGTGTGGTTAAATTGCAAGAAGGACAAGAAAGAACAGACATGAGGGCCATTTGCCTTCACAAACTAGAAAGGGAAAGGAGGCTGGAGAATATGTTCAATAAAGATGTAAACTTCTCTCTACTTTGTTTCTGATTAGAAAGAATAGGACATAGAGCATGATAACCTCATAACAGCAGATGATAATTAAACACAAGGGGAAAAATACATGTGGATTAATAATGCACATGAAAGGAAAAACTATTAATTCAAATATTAGGAAAATTGCTAGTTCACTCTAAAGGTTCACTTAAAAGGATACCTCTCTTAGAGACAGGAAAATTCCCAATCCCATGGATTCAGCTGCAAAAAATTTTGAGGCAGGGGGTTCCTGGTATTTCAGTTGGTTAAGCGATGGACTCTTGGTTTCTGCTCAGGTCAAGATCTCAGAGTCTTGAGATCAAGCCCTGCCATAGGCTCCATGTTGGGTGTGGAGCCTGTTGAAGATTCTCTTTCTCCCTCTCCATTCTAACCGCCCTCCACCCACCCAAACTGCTCTCTCTGTCACATCCACATTCTCTCTCTCAAAAAAAAAAAAAAAAATTTCTGAGGAAAAATGGCACAAATCTCATACTAACCATGGTTTTGGCTTCCTATCACTCTCATGCCACAAGATAATTAAATATAGAAGACATATATCTTCAATAAAAATAGATGCCAGGAAAAGAAAAAAAAAAAGACTGTCAAGGAGATTTCATTCATTCAGTTTTAGATAACTAACAGACCCAGGTAAATTATGATCATCCAAAAGGATAAAACTGAGAAGAAAATGAATATGGATTAGAAAATATAGATATTTTAGGAGATATATTCCAGAAATCAGAAGAAAACTACAGTGTATAACATCTTCATATTTTCAAAAAATTTACCCCAAAAATGGAAACTTACCAAACAATGGACTTTATAAAATGAAATAATTAAGTAAGAAATGGAGGATGTGAGAAAAGACTCAGTGGCAATGACATCTAATTAGACTTTTAAAATCTAATTAGAAACTAATCTAAATAGACATTACTGAAAACAAAAGCAATAATCCAAAGATGGGCTTGAGAAAACTGTACAGAAAGCAAAAATGAAGAAATTACAGAAAATATGGTACCCGTGCTGGAAAAATAATAATGATAAAATATTTAGAGAAATGCTATGCATGAAAACACAACAGGATGGTTGAAACTACCAGAAATATTTAAAGATATAATAGGCAAGTTCTTAGTAGGTTGAGGGAAATTCAAATATGCTAAACAAAGATTTTTATTTTATCTTTTTTGTTTTACTTTTAAAAAATATTTTATTTATTTATTTGAGAAAGAGAGAGAATACTCCAGTTGGGGGAAGGACAGAGGGAGAGAATCTCAAGCAGACTCTGTGCTGAATATGGAGACTGACATGGGGCTAAAGTTCCTGGTCCTGAAATCATGACCTAGGCTGAAATCAAAAGTCAGGTGCATAACTGAGTGAGCAACCCAAGCATCCCTAAATTTTTTTTTTAATTAACTAAAGGACAGAAAAGTAAATTGATGAATTTATGTTAATAGCATTTTCAAGGATAGAATGAAAGCAGGAATAGTGTCAATCATTGTAACTGAAGAGTTTGAATTAAAAATCCACATGAAGACAGGAGACATGGCTAGCATTCACATAGAGGCAGGAGAAGTTAGTAAGGAAACACACCTTATTCATAAAACTGAAACAAACTCAGTGAAAAAGAGGCTACAGAGAATTCATGCATTGGCAGCAAGGAGAAACAAAAAACTTATGTGTGTCTTTCTGGACTCATGGGAACTGGAAGTACAAAGTATGCCTTACCATACATAATTCATTCCAAATAACCATGTCAGTTAAGGTTAAAAAATTCTGATGGCATATTTATAATAATTTTTTTGCATTAATCTCCAAATCTCTAAAACTCCTTAAAATGACTTTCTTAAAATCCTTGAGAAAACCTGAAAATAAGACAACAGGTTGAGACCTAAGTGAAGCCAAAGTGAGTCCCAAATCATAGCAGGAGAGATAAATTGAAACCTAGGTTTTGAACTTTCCTGATGTGAGAGTTTTTGAGTTAGATAACATTTAACTATTGTAACATTTCTGTCAATGTTCCTACCTGAAAACAGGTCAGTTGTGAGGTTGTTAAAAGGTGGAGATCAGTGGAGATAAATTTTGTTAACTGCTATTCTTGGTGATCCAGAGGGTAGTGGTTTATGATGCAAGATTTGTATCTTAAATGACCTTGTTTTCTCCTTTGAAATAAAGGATAGGTTTGAAATTTATAGCACTTATTATGTATTTCTGAATGATAGCTGGAAGAGAGAACTTTTATTTGGGGCAAGAGATTTTTTTTTTTTAATATAAAGAACATAGAGCTATTTTATAAAACAAATATTTGAGGGGGTGCCCGGGTGGCTCAGTTGGTTCAGCATCTACCTCATGATTTCAGTTTAGGTCATGATCTCAGGATGATGAGAGTGAGCCCTGCATCAGGCTCCATGCTCAGCTCAGAGTCTGCATGAGATTCTCTCTCCTTCTCCCTCTGCCCTTCCCCATCCCCTACATGCTCTCTCTCTCTCTCTCAAATAAAATAAAAAAGTCTTTAAAAAAAAAAAAAGGGGGCGCCTGGGTGGCTCAGTGGGTTAAGCCGCTGCCTTCTGCTCGGGTCATGATCTCAGGGTCCTGGGCTCGAGTCCCGCATCGGGCTCTCTGCTCAGCGGGGAGCCTGCTTCCTCCTCTTTCTCTCTGCCTGCCTCTCTGCCTACTTGTGATCTCTCTCCGTCAAAATAAATAAATAAAAAATCTTTAAAAAAACAAACAAACAAGTATTTGGTTTATTTGGTGTCTCTAAAAAATATAATAGACCAATGGATGTAATAATGATAATACAATCCTCCACTAATAAAGAGCTATCTATTTAAAGATTATTAGGGATTTATCACAAGTTATGAGATAGGTACTATTATTACACCACTTTTACAGAGAGGAAACTTGGGCTCAAGATGGCAGCAAAGCTGCTAACAGTGCTTGATCTATAGGAACCCAAAGCCCTTTCACCACTTTGTCTCCACTTTGGAAATAACAGGAAAACAGAGTTTAGCTCAGGATCAGGAAGCTCTTTAAAATTAAATTAAACTCTCTTAAAACTAAAAGTGAAAATGGACTAAGCTATTTTGGGGAGCATTGAGTTTCCCTCACAGAAAAAATCATACAGGGCTGAGAGTACTATAAATCTAAGATCAAGGCACCAGCAGATGTGGTATCTGGTGAGAGCCCCACTTTCTGGTTCACAGATGGCTGTCTTTTTGCTGCAACATCACATAGTACAAGGGGCAACGGGCTCTCTTGGGTCTCTTATACAGACACTAATCCCATTCATGACCCAATTGTCTCCTGAAGCTGCATCTACAAAAAACCCTCAATTGGGGGATTAGGTTTCAACATATGAATTTGGGGAAACATAAACATTCAGTCTACAGCAGTTTGGTTGAAATGAAGTTTCCAAAAACTAAAACTAAAAAAGGAGGAGGAGGAGGAAGAGGAAGAAAAGTGGTATTAGAGAGACTTAAGGGATCTTTTTAGAACAGAAAGGAAGTACAGGCTACCTTGAAAGGGACTGGAATGGGAACAGACCAGCTGCCTTGGAACAGGGCAACCCATCACTAACTCTTCTCTCTCTTCATATCTGCCCAACTATCTGAGTCTAGTTCATCTTCCCCTTGGTGTGCGGTCTGGCTGCTTTCTCAGTTCCCCTCACACACTGCCCCTACACTTGACTTTCAGGGTCTTCCATTTAAAGTGCTCATGGTGGGGGGTGGCTGGGTGGCTCAGTCGGTTAAGGGTCTGCCTTTCACTCAGGTCATGATTTCATGACCTGAGATTGAGCCCCCACATCAGACTTTCTGCTCAGCAGGGAGCCTGCTTACCCCTTTCTCTCTGCCTGCCTCTCTGCCTACTTGTGATTTCTCTCTCTTTGTCAAATAAATAAATAAATCCTTAGAAAAAATAATAAAGAGCTCATGGAGGATGTTAGAGGCAAGGCCTGGCATCAAATGCCTTTGGGAGAAAACTGGGGTAGGAGGAAGAGAAGATGAGGGGAAAAGTTATGGAAGGAAGGGTTAGAGCAAGTGGAAACAAAAAGAGGACTGGGTAATGAAATGGAAATCAAGGAAGATTTTCAACAGTGAGAAATAATGTTTTAAGGACATGTCTCATTGAAAATCAAGGAAAAGCTATCATTTTTTATTAAGGCATAACTGAACTCCATATTGTTTATTTGCCTTTTACTTCTATAAAAATAATTAAAGTTCTGCTTAAGTATATTAATACAGGAAAACATTTTCATAATTCCTCTCCTCTTCCCTTTCTTCCTCATTGTTTTTAACAGAGCTTGCCCAGTAGAGTTAGGAAATTACAGTCAGGTATCTCCTCTACCAAGAGTTAATGCTTCTAAGCCAACGTGTAAATTAGATGTAAAATCTGTCCAGCACAGTTTTATGCTCTATCGCCTTTACTGGTTCTGCCTTTCCAATTCTGAGGTAAAAAGTACAAGCTGGACAGCTTCTTATTTTTGTAACACAAATGTGCTGCATTCATGTCCATATAACAAAGTATTAAACCGCACAATAATCCAAGGGAGATTTTTCTACCATATGTTATATATAGTAGCTTGAAATGTGCTTTTATGTTTTAGCTCTTCTCTGTCTCAGTCTCGAGTTTATTTTTGCTGTTGTTTGGTGTTTTGTTTTGTTTTTCAAAACAAGTCTATGTCAAAGAAAAATACAGAACTTTGTAGGTTCCTGATACTCATCCATTTTTTTTTTTTTAACTTAATGTTTCAATGGCTTAAGAAAATCAGTGTTCTATAAGCACAAATGATGTGGGTAATACAATGAAAATGGACCTTGGGTCATGTTTTAAGAAACTGGATTTTTAAAAAATGAGGATGAACTCAAGCCCTCAATAGCTCTGATTTAATTTCCTGTAGAGTAAATCCATTCTCAGGCACCCGTGGATAAGTTTGTTATTTAGCACTTCACTGAGTCTCTTTTTGAACTTTACAAAGAAGCAGACTCAGGGTCACAGGGTCCAAGAGCTTTGCCTTGTTCACAGTGGGAATGTGGACCATCCCCTGACACACAGCTCTGACCTTTTAGTACATGGTCACTGCTTTTCACCCTTGATCACTGGATAGAAATTATCCATGTGCAGAGAACTGCTTTGTTAACTTTGGTCATACCATACATTCCTGGTAAAAACTGAAGAGGGATTACTGGAGAGAAAAGATGGGAGAGAAATTGAATTACCTATTTTTAATGGACTTTTTATATATCTTTGTGGGGCATATATTTTGTCTCACAAATCATTTTGTTTTCTATTCAGAATTTTGAATTTTCTAACTGTTAATTTTTTTTTGTTATAAACATATACTAGTAAACATATACTGGGGGGGGGGGGACTTTTCCTTAAATACTTACAAACTAGAACATAGTAAGTTGGTCAGAAGAAGTCTCTTGGTCATCTGGTCCAATCTCCTTATGTCCTGAGTGATGCATGTGAAGAAACCCAGGACACAGGAATTTCTCCCAGGGTTATGCAGTGAGTTAACAGCCAGGCTGACATTTGAACTGAATTCCTTGGACTCATGGCAAACTTTCTTCCCACAGGACAACTGGTTGCCTCTAGGTGAGCAGATACTCAGCTCTTTTCTGTCTGGGACTCCCTCACATTTTACTTAACACCCCTCAGGTTTTTATAGTTAAGGATATTGTTGACGAAAAGATGGAAATGATGTCACAGTCAAGGCTTCTATCTGGTCTGTCCTGCGCTGCTGAGTACTGATTCACTGAGTACTGAGCTCCAAAAAGCGCTCTCTGGTGATCATGACTAGTTGGCTGAGTGGCCTCCAAGAGCAAAATGAGGGAGATTATCACATTAGGAACAGTCTTTCCGAAATCTAGAAACTTTTTTTTTTTTTAAGATTTTATTTATTTATTTGACAGAAATCACAAGTAGGCAGAGAGGCAGGAAGAGAGAGAGGAAGGGAAGCAGGTTCCCCACTGAGCAGGAAGCCCAATGCGGGACTCGATCCTAGGACCCTGAGATCATGACCTGAGCTGAAGGCAGAGGCTTTAACCCACTGAGCCACCCAGGCACCCTGAAATCCAAAAACTTTTGATTTTCTCTCTCATGAAGTAGACCCTCACTTCAGTAATAGTTCTTTTTTCAGATGAAGTTGCTATAGAATAGGAATAAAGAATGTTGCTTTGAGAGGTTTTTCTCTAAAGAATCTTCTAGATTACATTTTTATATGGATTGAGACTATCTAAAATATTTAGAATAGATGTTTTTTTCTGACTCACCAAAAATAAAAGAAAAAAAAAGCACATGATGAATATAACTTCAAATGGCAGACTACTTTAATAGTCCACTAAAAAATCTGGAAAAGTAAGGGCATCTGGGTGGCTCAGTGGGTTAAGCCTCTGCCTTCAGCTCAGGTCATGATCTTGGGGTCCTGGGATCGAGCCCCACATTAGGCTCTCTGTTCAGTGGGGAGCCTACTTCCCCCCCTCTCTCTGCCTGCCTCCATGCCTACTTGTGATCTCTCTCTCTCTCTGTCAAATTAATTAATTAATTAAGTTTTTAAAAATCTGGAAAAGTAAATCTTGAAATTTGAAAAATGTTGATAGTTTCTCTAAATTTTCTAAATTTTTCTAATTATGTAGAAAATTTTTATTCTCAAATTTTGTTTTCATATTTATTTCATACACTCAGAAGAGAAACTTCCTATAAATTAGCTGTAATATGATTTCATTGCACTTCAGTTTTCAATCAAAATAAGTTTAGTGCTATCTAGGAGAAGAAGTCAAATAATTTAAAATATTTGGATATTAAAATAATATCCCCTCTTGGGAATGTTATGAGAATAATTAATTCTCAAAAGATAAATTCATTAAACTTCTTAACAGAATGATAGTATACAATTCCAAAGGTATTATTACCAAATATTTCTTGTTTTTAACCAATGTTACAAAAGGATAGTTAATATTTCAATGTAGGAAAACTTTGGTAAAAATTTACTTTTTTTTTTAAAGATTATTTATTTTAGAGAAAGAGAAAGAGCTTGAGAGCAGGGAGAGAATCTCAAGCAGATTCCCCATTGATGGGGAGCCCAACGTAGGGCTTGATCTCACAACTCTGGGATCACGAACTGAGTGGAAACCTAGAGTTGCCATTTCAACCTACTGAGCCATCCAGGACCTCTAGTGAAGATTTACTTTAATTTTATATCCATCAATCAATATATAGCCCAATTAATGAGTCATTTGGTTATATTATGTAAATCAATAAAAATATTTTTCAAGGTTTATAGCTAAAGTTAAGAGCTATAACTTTTAAAATATTCAGAAATAGTATTTTTCTTTTCAACTCTTAAGTTCTTTATAGTGTACAGAAGTGAATGTAAATTAATATATGTGTAACAATACAGGATATAGTTAGTAAAAACTATAACTAAACTAAAAAGACTTAGTAATCTTTAGACTGCATTACATTGCCAAAGTGTTACAAGTATACCTGCTTCCAAAGTCTGTGTTTTTAGTGTTTATTTGATGGGGATAATCTCTCTTCACAGGAAGTTAGCATTACATGAGCAGGAGACTCACCAGAGACCTTTTATCCACTGACATTTCCCTTTGTTTTTATACTTATTACTATCAAAAATGCATTAAACTGATTATGAGAATCATAGATTCCAGTAATAAGGAATGACATGATTTTTCTTACTAAGTCTCAGCTATTGGTTATTTCTTGGCCAAGGTACCTCAGCAAGCACATAGTCTGAAGGGGGCTGTGTCCAGCAGTATGGCAGGGACTAATGGGTCCTAAACCATGCTTGATTCCTGACCTCTATAGGAGCTTCCCAATTTCCTGAGTCAGTGAATAGAGTCAAAAGACCAACATGTTAAAATGAAGAATAGATCTGTAAGTAGAACTGAAAAATAAGAACAATTAGTCTATTTCAGTGTTATTGTTGCAGTCAGATTCCATGTCCTTCCTTCCCTTCTCCCCTCAGGACTCCCATTTTTTGATAACCATCCTGTCATCTTCTATATCTTCCTTTATTATCAGGCTAAGGAATTAGCTGATACCAGTGTGCAGTGCTAAATCAACATCTCATGTTCTCAATTTATTGATACACCACTCACTTAAATGCCACTTTCTGAATTCCTTCCATTCAACAACCCCCCCCCCCCCCCAACACACCATACCCAAACATAAAGGACAGATTGGAGGATTGCTTTCTGCTCTACAAATAGCACTATATGTGTAGTGACCTTTCATCCTATTGTGCAACCTGCATAGGAAGATCTTTCTCTTCTGTTGCTATTTAAACCATTGCCTGATTCATCTGGTTCTTTCCTGCTCTTGAATGAAATCATAGAGAAAACTGTATGCACATATGGACATATAATTCACTTTAATTTGGTTGAAGTTTCAACAGACGAATTTTGCATTATAAACATTTTATGTGTTTAAAACTAAATGTCAACCCAGAGTTTCTTATTTTTATAGGGCTCAACATATTTCAAAACTAGAAGATAACAAAATGATGAATTCTTAATGTCAAAGGCAAAAGAACAGTAACAACAAAAATCAATGAACAAATGATGAATTTTATTTTATTTAGCTATTATTACAATAGGGAGCACATTCTATATCTGAAGAGTAGAGTGCCTTGGCAGTGTATAGTTTTATAGGGAGGACTTTTTATAGGGAAGAATAGACAAGTTCCAGAAAGGATGATTTTACAGTGGAATTGGTTTTGTCATCAAAGGAGTTTAGTCAGTCAGTTGAATAAGAAACATTTATTTCCGTGTCTAAGATCTTTTGGCAGGGAGAGTAAGTCTGGCTAGTTATTTAGAAGACAAAGAATGGGAGTTTAAAAAGTCCTTCAGTGTGGCCAAAGGTAAACAAGGGAGTCACTGAGAGTCTAATGGGAATCAGAAATAAGAGTTGACCATGAGGGTTGCCTTGGTGGCTCAGTTGGTTAGGCATCTGACTCTTGATTTTGGCTCAGGTCATGATCTCAGGATCTTGAGATGGAGCCCCATGTTGGGTTTCACAGAGCATGGAACCTGATTCAGATTCTCTTTTTCACCTTCTCTCTGTCCCCTGCCCCCTGCCTCCCAGTGGGGGAAAAAAGCTGACAATAAGTCTTACCTAAGTCAAATGGAAAATGTCTTACTTAAGTCAAATGGAGAAGATGGGTCTTTGCAGTAAAAGTTGAGAATTTTTAAAAATATTTATTCATGAATACATTGAAAATAACAAAGCTCATAATCACATTGGTGATTTTTACTATTAATATAATTTACAGTTAATATGGATAATAATTTTGCAAAAAAAAAAAACCTATATTTCCAAGGAAAAAAGTTAGCAAGCAGAGTGCCATTTAATTTTTTTTTAAACATTTGTTATGTCTGTCTTAATATAAGAGAACTGAACTCTCATATTGGTTTCTACATTCATTTGGTTGTAATATTTTGGTTGAAATAAACAAAGAATATCTGCCTTCGCATTGGTATGTCGTGGGAAAGGGGAAGAGTAGACTTTTTGGGTAATTGTATTCCTCTTTGAATTATACGAAAATTCAACAAACTCTAAATTTTTAAGATTACTACCAGGTGGGATCTGAAACTATCAAGGAGCTATCCACATTCTTTTACAATAGACTATAGTCTATTTGTCCATTTGCATTTTGAACAGATCTCTTACCCATGCATAGTTTTGTAACATTACACATTAGTCTTTTTTTTTTTTTTTGAGAGAGAGAGACAGTGAAAGAGAGCATGAGAGGGGAGAAAGTCAGAGGGAGAAGCAGACTCTCCAAGGAGCAGGGAGCCTGATGTGGGACTCGATCCCAGGACTCTGGGATCATGACCTGAGCTAAAGGCAGTCGCTTAACCAACTGAGCTATCCAGGCACCCATTACACATTAGTCTTATGGAAAATGCTGAACCACTGAGTAATACAGACCTTTTAATGTATCAAAAAATAATATTCATTAATATTATCACTGATCACATCAGAAGTCTTTAGTACTGGGAAGCTCCTCACATTGGTTTGACATTTTCCAAAATTCTAATTTTTGTTTGGAAAATCTGAATTACATCATTGAGAGCAAATACTATCCTTTAGTTTCCTTGATGTAAAGGCTCACTTTTTTAATTTTTGAGAAAATTTCTGCCAAACACCCAAGTCTCTAAAGCCATAGTTTGTCTGTTAGCCCTTATTTCAAGAAAAAGAGTATTCTATGAAAAAAAGAAGCTAGTTCATTCAGCTCAGAAATTTGCTTAAGAAAATTGTTTAAGTGATTTTCCTCAAGACAACCATTGTTCCTTGTTGGGCAACAGGGTTCTCTGTGCACATTCCTAATTCTTTGAACAGAATCTTAAAAGAGGTATACTCAAGTGTTGAGATTTAATAAAATCTAGGAATTGATTGCTTCATCAAGTGAGTATTCTTTTTTAAATTTTTATTTAAATCAATTAATTAACATATATTATTTTTTTCAGGGGTACAGTTCTGTGATTCATCAGTCTTATATAATACCCAGTGCTCATTACTACACGTATCCTCCCCACTGTCTGTCACTCAATTATCCCATCCACCACTCTCCTCCTCTCCAGCAACCCTCAGTTTGTCTCCTATAATTCAGTCTCTTATGGTTTGTCTCCCTCTCTGGTTTCATCTTGTTTCATTTTTTCCTCTCTTTCCCTATGATTCTCTGTCTTGTTTCTTAAATTCAACATATCAGTGAGATCATATGATAATCGTCTTTCTCTGATTGACTTATTTCACTTAGCATAATACCCTCTAGTGAAGTGAATATTCTTAAGTGATACTGGGTTTTTTCTTTTTCCTTTCTTTTTTCTTTTTCTTTTTCTTTCTTTTTTGTCAGTGCATAGCAATGAAAATGTAATGGACAGTTTGGACCCAATGCCTTGACTTGCAGTAAAGAGTCAACAACACTACCCAACAGAACTTTGCACCATCAATGTACAGGTCAACATAGTAAAAAAGCAAATAATGTCTTCATACTATTAGGAAAATTGTTTTGACCTTGAAATGGTCTTGGGAACTCCTAAGAGGCATCAGACCACACTTTGAGACCTGCTAATCTAGTGCAATGTCTGTGTAAATAAGGAGCAAAAAAGTTCTTTTGAGTAAAAGATTCATTCAAAATGCAAACAGACCAATAGACAACAATGTTACAGTGTGGAGAGTCACTAATATGATTTCAGATCCTACATTGTAATATCTTAAGACTATTAAAAATATACCCACAGCCTGAGTATCTATTATTAGGTCTGTTAAGTATTTGGCAAAAAAAATAATGAAAATTAAGAATCCCTACAATATTGGGGCACCCGGGTGGCTCAGTTGTTAAGTGTCTCTGTTCTGCTCAGGTCATGATCCCAGGGTCCTGGGATCAAGCCCCATCAGGAATCCATGCTCAGTGTGGAATCTGCATCTCCCTCTCCCTCAACCTGCAGCTTTGCCTGCCTGTGCTCCATTTCTCTCTCTCTCTCTTTGTCTGTCAAATAAATAAATAAATTCTTAAAAAAAAAATTCCTACAGTATCATTAATATCTTCTTCAACAACTTTATGTCGTGGTTTCTTTTTTCTTTTCTACTACTGCTCTAGAGACCTTTCCACCAGTAGGCTTTCCACATTCTAAATAATCATAGCTTTCACAATCTGTGTTGCTCCCTGCTCCTGATGTTTGTTCCAACACTAGCCATTGTTTTAAACTAGACTGTTTTATTTTGTATTACATCTTATGAAAGCTCAAATGCCTAGGAGCTTTTATAAAAATGTCCATTTTTTTTTTCAAGTACGTGATGGTCTACTTTTAAAATCAATATGAATTGCAATACATTTCTTCCTAAAAGCTAATGAAATGTAAATTTTTCAACGAAACATTAATATAAGGCCATACATAGAATCATACAGGAGGCACACCCGTGCTGTATAGAAGGATATGTACCTCTTACATTCCTTGCATTCCCAACCATTTGTTCATCAATAATCATATTTATCCATTTTCCCTTGGTAACACATCTTATGCTTGGTTTCACTCATTGTGTATTTTCCAAACCACTGGCGTATGCCAAAAACAAACAAAACAACAACAACAAAAACAAACAAACAAAGGATCACAAAAATGTTCACTTTAACAATACAAAAGAAGAGCAGGTCTCAGAGTTTTTATGGGAAGTTTAGACATTGAATGCCTAGGACTCTATGCCCCAGACACTACACTGGGGCACAGCTGAGCCAGCCACAGGGGCTGCCTAGAAGGCTGGCACCCAGCCTTCTTTTTAAAGGGATGTGAAGCAAGCATCTTACAAGTTGGGAAATCTCTTGTATTAGTTTGCTTGGGCTGCTACAACAAATAACACAGATTGGGTGACTTAAACAATAGAATTTATTTTCTTACAGTTCTGGAAGCTAAAAGTCCAACATCAGAGTGTCACCAGCTTTGGTTGTAAACCTTGGTTGTCATCTTGCCTTATAGGTGGCACCCGGTGTCCTCACATGATTTTTGTTCTATGAGTATGCATATCCTTGATGTCCTTTGTGTGTCCAAATTTTCTCTTCTTATGAAGACATCACTCTGGATTAAGGTCCACTCATATGATATCACTTCAATTTAATCACCTCTTTAGAGACCTTATCCCTAAATAGTTGTATCCAGAGATATTATGGGTTAGGGTTTCACCTCTAAATTTTGAGGGGACACAATCCAACCCATAACACCTCTACTCTTTTATTTTGGAAGGGTGAATGATTCTATCCACACCTAGAGAAAATCAAGCCAGTGTTAGGTTTAATGATTTCCCTTCTTCTAGCGAAAAGTAGCTACTTGGGTTCAACTGTCATATCAAGCAGAAAGGAAGTGACTCAACATAGGCCAGCCCAGAAAAAGTATGTAACATGCCCTTCTCAGTAGAAGGGCATGTTACATACTTTTTCCTACTTGATCCTCACAATAATTAAGAATAAGGTATGATTGTAAGTCCCATTTTGCAGATAAAAAAAAAAAAACCCTGAAACTCAGAGACATAAAGTGCTACCCAAAGTCACAGAGTACCAGCAAAGCCACTTGTCACACCCTGCCCCCTCCAAATCCATCAAAGCGCACGTTCTTACCACCACATTAGACTGCACAGGAAATGCAGAGCGCCTAACACTGAGTCTGCCCCCTGGAAAGCATGAAATAAATGTTAGATATCCTCATTACCATCAACAATCCACATTATCATTATCATCACCATCAGCAATGGCAATCATCAGCATGATCTACTCCAAAAGTTCAGCATTGTTATTCCCAACTTAGGAATGAGCAAATGGAAATCTGAAGAGGAAAAATATGTGTGCTTGGGAGTTTTGACATTGTTTTTCTAACTGCAAAGCTCTTTCCACTATACCCTGATGCCTTTGTCGAACTGTTTTCTGCAATTTGAGGACTTCATTCCCCAGGTTTCATTCATGTATTATTCCCTCATGGCAGGAGTCAGGGGAATGGAAGGAAGTAAGATAGTGGTTAAAAGCTGGGAACTGTGAATCAGAGCTTCTGGCCTCTGCTCTGTCCACGTATGTGAGTTTCCACACAGAATTTCTTTATACAGTATCCATTAGTCACCGAAACTGTTTGTTGTGGAACTCTAAATGGGGCATTCTCCATATGAATATAACTTACTCCATTTTGGAGCTTGGATATTTATCCTTTTTTTTTTTAATTTTTTTTTAAGATTTTATTTATTTATTTGACAGAGATCACCAGTAGGCAGAGAGACAGGCAGAGAGAGAGAGAGGAGGCAGCAGGCTCCCTGCCACACAGAGAGCCCGATGCGGCTCCATCCCAGGAACCTGAGATCATGACCTGAGCTAAAGGCAGAGGCTTTAACCCACTGAGCCACTCAGGCACCCCGGATATTTATCCTTTTAAAAAAATAACCTGGGCATATTTGTAAGTAAAATATGGCACCCTTTTAAAATTAGTGTCAGATCTTAAATTTTAACTTATAATGAAAATAAGCACATATTTTCTTAACCTTTGAGGGATTACAGTTTCCTAATTATCAAGTTTCCACCTGGAAGCTATGTATGCTTCTAATTGTGTCAAAGCCACTTGCACATGATCTTGAATAAATTGGATTGTGAATATTTACTATGGAGGTTAACGGTATACTAGGGCCATAAAGAAAATAATCAACCTAATATTTCAGCACAGTTCAGATCTGTTTCAGCTGAATACACGGTCTAATTTTCAAGACATATAATATCCACATTGTTATGAATGTATCATGACTCGTCATTTCTGACCAGTAACAAAACACATATTTTATTGCCCACAATCACAGCTCATTTTACGTGTGGATAGCAAAGAGTTCAGATGCCTTCAAATAATTTTGCTTCTTTTCAAATTTAGCACTAAAAAATATCTTAGGTATTGTATACTTTATAGAAAAAGTTTTAATAAAATTATCATTTTTCAGTAAGTAGTGTAATAGAAAAAAATAAAATAGGTCTGATCTTTTATGCTTTACTCATGAATAGATGAAATATGGGTAAGCATGTTTCATCTATTTATGAAAATAAAAAAATAAGTTCTATGAGAGAAAGGATTACGTCTGGCACCTAAAATGGTTTTTAACACACCAGATAAATATACATTGAGTGAATAACTGATTGAATGAGTTCAACTGACCTTGGTATACAAAAATACCAGCCATTTTAGCAATTAACCAACTCACTTCATTTATAATTGAAAGCAATTATAATGAAGTAGGAAAATGCTAATGTCCCTTGGGTTGTTAGTAATGAAGAACTGAGAATTTTGTTCTTGGTAAAAATGTGATCTTTTGGGGTTTTTATACAGTCTTTTACAATGTACAAAAAAATTAAAGATTCTTTCTCTTCCTCCTGTATTAGTATATTTTGATTGTTTTATTTATAGTTTTTCCTTTTTTAAAAAAATAGAAATACCACAGGACATGTCAATATCTATAGAGTTCCCTCTGCCATGATTGAAGACAGTTATGATTTCTTCAAAGCAGTTACTGACCTCAGACTGACTGAGTATGGCAGTTGAGGACTGTGGCTAAGGGCTCACCACCTGGAATGCAGTGAGTCAGCACTTCGGGTTTTCATTCCGAGCAGAGTCATTGACTCATGTGTGACCTTAAACAATCCTTTTGTGACTCAGTTTCCCTGAGGAAAATAGGTCTCATAAAATAGATAAGTGGTAGGAGCCTCAGCTGATCTTAATAGACATTTTTAAATCTTAAAAGTCAAAACATAATTTACTTTTAAACTTTGTTTTCTCTTTTCTTCACAAGTGAATCATTTAGGGTCATATTGTATTAGTGTTCTTTACTTTCGCTTTGAAGATTATATATATTTTATATATATACATGTGCACTTATATATATATATATATTTTTTTTTTTTAAAGAGGAATGGTTTGTATGGGACATACCAAGAATACCTGAAAATACACCTACAACACTTGAAAAGCTGTAATCACATAGTAATAACAATAATGATAGTTTTAATACAATACAAATATTGTTCAGTATCGATATTTTAATAATTAAATTAATAATTAAGTGGAATATGGTACTCTATTTATATAAAATTGCTTCCCAAACTTTATAGATAAAATCTTTTTTTTAAGTGTAGTAAGAAGTACAGGAAGATGATTTTGCAAAAATTCCCTTAAATCTGCCTATCCCTTTTGAAATATCTTCTATTTTTGATTTTAAAAGAAAAGCATCCTCAAGTCTGAAAACTTGTTAACTTCTGTGTGCCTAAAATGTGTGCATTCATTCCTTCATTCATTCACTCATCCTACACATCTGATGCTCACTATGTGCTAGGTGCTACAGATGTTAACAAGGGATTGGAAGACACAGCACATTTCCTGCTAGAGTTCACTTGCTAGCAGAGAATAAATGGTGTGTAAGAACAGGCAAATAAAATAACTGCAAATTGTTGTAAGTGTAAACAAAGACTTAAAGTAGGAGCTATAATAGAGAATGAGAGAGGGAAACTTTTTTGAAAGTGTGAACAGAGACCATATTTCTAAGAAGTATCCATTAAGCAAACCCCAAATAAGAAGTAGCCTTCTATGACAAGGAAACCGAATGAAGAATGAGTCTGACGTATGAAAGCCTGTGGTCTGTCCCAGGCTTGAGGTTAGACCCATATGGTTGAAATGTAATGAGAGTTGTATGGACAGACCCTGGGTCATGCAGGGGTCATGTAGGCATAAGGGAACTATTGGGAAATTTACATTAAATGCAATTAAGGAGTTTTCATAAAAGTTTACAATAAAAATGTTCACTTATTAATAATATTTTTCTTTCTCCTTTGATAAATTTCAATGGTCATTCTTTTCATTTTCTTTTTCTCAATCCCTACTCCCACTCACTACTTACTCTTCATTTTGTAGCCCCTCCACACTTGATTTACATACTTAAATATGTAGTATTGTTTTACGTGCTTATGAGGTTTTGTATAAATGGATCTAAAATCTTATTTCTTTTTCACATTCAGTGTTGTGTTTTTTCATGTTGTTGTTGGGACACCGGGTCTGTGACCTCTAACCCTGCACAGAATTCCAAATACAACACATCCACATTCATGCATCTATTTCCTGAGATAACAATAGATTCACATTCCTTAGTAATACGAAAAGTGCTGTGACAAACCTTCTTCTGCATGGTTGCGTGGGCCACTGAACAAGAAATAATCTGGGAAGTATACTCAGGGATGGCATTGATCATGCATACCTCACTTACTTGTGTGCTTTCACATTACTTTCTAGACTGGCTACACAGATTGACATTTCCATAATAGCACACAAAATTCTTGTCTCCCTATATCCTCACCAACACTTTGTTTTGTGAACCTTTATAATTTTGATATTCTGACGTCTACACCATGCTATCAAATATTTTCAATTTCCTTTTTCTCTTATTATTAGTGAGTTCGAGTATCTCTTCAAAGATTTGTTAGCCATTTGGGCTTTCCTTCTGTGGGTGTGGTTTGTTCACAGTCCTGTCATCTTTATACCAACAATTTTCTCTTTCTCTGTTCATCTGAAGAAAACCATTGTGTATTCTAGATAATAATCCCATATACCTATTTAATAGTAGTTTTCTTTGTCTATTCTAGCTCCTGGATTTATTGTTGTTGTACAGAAATCTTCAGTTTTATTATAGCTGTCTGTCAATTTTTTTTCACTTTTGAGTTTGAGCTTTTAGAGACTTCTGTGAAGAAATCTTTCTCATTCCTAGGTCACAAAATATCCTCCCCCTTTTTTTCCCCTATTAACTTAGAATCTTATCTTTCAAATTAAGGCCTATAATCCATCTAGTCTCCTTTTGTATCTGATATAAATTGGGAGCACAACTTTAGTTTTTTTCAAATAATGAGCCAATTTTTCCAATGTTATCTAGTAGAAAAATGTACCATGTTCATGTTGTCTTTTGTTGCAATTATATCATAAATTATGTCCTAAATGTCTTCTTCTGAGCTTTGTTGTGGTTTATTAGTTTATTTTTCTATTCCTACCAAGATCCTACTTGTTTCTTTTTTATTAATACTATATAATCTCCTAATATATGGTAAATTTTCCCATTTGAATCTTCTTTAAAAGCTTTAAGAGAATATTTAAACCCATCAAACTTAGTTATCTCACAGAGGGAGAGAAAAAAATAAAAAGATTTAGACAAACTCCAATATTAGTGAAAAGAGATTATACTTGGCTTAACTATTGATTTAGTTATTGGATAAATCTGGTGCCAGTTCAAATGAGGTTCTTATGTGTACAATGTGGATACCTACATTCATATATATTCATTTTCACATATATGCATATGTAATATGCATTCATTTTCATATATATGGATTCATAGGCATATACACATATATAAAATCAGGTGTACAAGATGCAAAGGGATTTGAATTAAAAACCCAAAAATGTCTTACCACCATTCTATTCATGATGACTAAAATCCAACCATTTTTAAAAGATATTTTATTTATTTATTTGACAGAGGGAGAGCATGCGCACAAGCAGGGGGTGTGGGAGAGGGAGAAGCAGGCTTCCTGCTGAGCAGGAGCCTGATGCAGTGCTTGATCCCAGCACGCTGGGATCATGGCCCACGCCAAAGGCAGACATTCAACTGATTGAGTCAGCCCGGCACCCCTAAAAACCAACTATTAAAGATTTATTTTTCTGGGCAAGATTGTTTAGACAAATGCCTAATGAGAGGAGTGATATCAATAACAAAGATCTGATAGTCAAATTAACTCATTATTTTCAATTGTTTAATTATAGACATCCCAACTTGACTGCTATTTAAGAGTATTTTTAAGAGTACAGAAAAGAGAGAAGGTTCAGAATAGAGGATAAAGAGGACCCTCCCTCTATTCCTCTGACCCCCACTCTTCCAGACTGTGTCTCTGGACAGTGGGTGCCTTCATGCTGATGTCAAATGCCCAAGTCTCTGCCAAAAGATTTGTATCCCCAAGCATGGTATTGTAGTCCTCTAGAAGAGAACAGCAACTTTTGTGATTTGGGATGCCAAAAGGATTGCTTTCTTATTTGTGGTTAGAATTAAAATATTTAAAGCTGATTGCAATTTGATACTATATTTTTATTACATTGTTTGCCCAATATCTTTGTTAAAAACAACCCCAAAAAAACCCCTGACTCTTGGTTTTCTTGTTATGATGATTGCCCAAGAACCCCCCACCTGGGATTCAATCTAGATATTCTATGGACTCTATGGAAAATGTCTGATTTAATTAAATGCTTAGATGTCACCCTGTGGTTTATATGCAACTACTGGCATTCCTTCAGGGCCGCTACTCTTCTCATCTTGCAGGGTCATGGGATTTCATGAAGCAATGATTATTTTCTTTATGTAAAAATAACAAGTGGAAAGAGAGGGAAAAATTGGCACATAGAGGCAGAAGGAAAGAAAAAATATAAAAAAGATTATAGAAGAGAATTGGACATGTTAATTTTCTTTAGCAAAAGACACATTATATAAAGCAATATGCCTTGCTTCTATGTCCTTGTTGAAGGAAGGTCAGCTGACAGTAACTTGACCTTTGTTTCTTTTGTTATGTCTCCTAATTTCTTTGAGAATCTATTATCCACACACTCATGAGGAATATGTGAAAAAGAAACATAATTAATTAGGGGATATTTTATTTTACAAGGAAAATATATTCTCTAATTTAGTGTTTCATTTTTATTACTCTTACTACTATCAACAATTTTAATTTCTTTTTAAATAAAGCACAAATAAATCTAGTGTTAGTTTTTTATGGGCCTCATCAACCACATAATTACCACCCCTCAATTCCAGATTATTGTATCCTGGAGATATCAGTTATTTAAAGTTAATGTTAAATGTTTGAGGTGATTTAATTTTAAGTTATCCTGAGTACACATGTGGTAAATTTTATTCTGCTGACTTTTTGGGGTCTGTGTTTCTTAAGTATTACAATATTTATAATTATGGAGAGAATAGAAAATAAACCCTCTTTCTGGTTTTGGAGAAAATTTTACACACAGAAAAATGCATGTTCATATCTAGCTGCTTCACTCTCTCTAAGATCTTGCAAAGTCAATGAATCAGCAGTGGCTTTGGCTTTGAGGTTGCTGGATTCATTTCCACACAATCTATATGATGGTGAGAGGTTTTTTCCTTCCATCCCTTTCAAAGGTTTAAAATGCTTCTCACATATAGAGATATCTGAGTATTTTTACTGGGCTTACAGTCTTTCTTCTTTTTTTTTTTTTTTTCCATTTTATTTCTTTTCAGTGTTCCAAAATTCATTGTTTTGCACCACATCCAGTGGTCCATGCCATATGTGCCCTCCATAATACCTACCACCAGGCTCACCCAATCTTCTACCCATTCCCCTCCAAAACCCTCAGTTTGTTTCTCAGAGTCCACAGTCTCTCATGGTTTGTCTCCCCCTTTGATTTCCTCCAACTCGCTTCTTCTCTCCTTCACCCAATGTCCTCCATGTTATTCCTTATGCTCCACAAGTAAGTGAAACCATATGATAATTAACTCTGTCTGCTTGGCTCATTTCACTCAGCATAATCTCTTCCAGTCCCATCCATGTTGATATAAAAGTTGGGTATTCATCCTTTCTGATGGAGGCATAATACTCCATTGTATATATGGGCCATATCTTCTTAATCCATTTGTCCGTTGAAGGGCATCTTGGTTCTTTCCACAGTTTGGCAACTGTAGCCATTGCTGCTATGAACATTGTGGTACAGGTGGCTCTTCTTTTCACTACATCTATATCTTTGGGGTAAATACCCAGTAGTGCAATTGTAGGGTCAAAGGGTAGCTCTCTTTTTAATTTCTTAAGGAATCTCCACACTGTTTTCCAAAGTGGCTGCACTAACTTGCATTCCCACCAACAGTGTAAGAGGGTTCCCCTTTCTCTACATCCTTTCCAAAACTTGTTGTTTACTGTCTTGTTAATTTTGGTCATTCTAACTGGTATAAGGTGGTATCTCAATGTGATTTTGATTTGAATCTCCCTGATTGCTAATGATGATGAGCATTTTTTCATGTGTCTGTTAGCCATTTGTATGTCTTCTTTGGAGAAGTGTCTGTTCATGTCTTCTGCCCATTTTTTGATGTGATTATCTGATTTTTGGGTGTTGAGTTTGGAAAGTTCTTTATAGATCTTGGATATCAGTTCTTTGTCTGTAGTGTCATTTGAGAATACCTTCTCCCATTCCGTGGGTTGCCTCTTTGTTTTGTTGACTGTTTCCTATGCTGCACAGAAGCTTTTGATCTTCATGAAGTCCCAAAAGTTCATATTTGCTTTTGTTTCCTTTGCTTTGGAGACATATCTTGAAGGAAGTTGCTGTGGCTGATGTCAAAGAGGTCACTGCCTATGTTCTCCTCTAGGATTTTGATAGATTCCTGCCTCACGTTAAGGTCTTATCCATTTCGAGTTTATCTTTGTGTATGATGTAAGAGAATGGTCGAGTTTCATTTTTCTACACATAGCTGTCCAATTTTACCAGCACCATTTATTGAAGAGACTGTCTTTTATCCAATGTATATTTTTTCCTGACCATGAAGTTGAGGGTCCATATCTGGGCTCTCTACTCTGTTCTACTGGTCTATATGTTTGCTTTTGTACCAGTACCATGTTGTCTTGGTGATCACAGCTTTGTAGTAAAGTTTGAAATCAGGCAATGTGATGCCCCCAGTTTTGTTTTTCTTTTTCAACAGTTCCTTAGCAATTCGGGGTCTCTTCTGATTCCATACAAATTTTAGGATTGATTGTTCCAGCTCTTTGAAAAATGCCAGTGGAATTTTGATGGGAATAGCATTGAAAGTATAGAATACTCTAGGCAGTATAGACATTTTTCCATGCTCATGGATCAGAAGAATAAACACTGTTAAAATGTTTATACTGCCTTGGGCTTACAGTCTTTCAATACCTCATTTCATTATCTAGGTAAAATTCATTCATTTTCACTTGCACACTGAGAAATTCCCAGTGCAAAAATGAGGGATACTACTTTATAAAGATTATGAATTTTTCACACCTACACTTTTCTTCCTTGTGCTCCTCCTGTTTCATTACTAAGAGGACCTAGGTACCACTATCTTTAAATGACTTTAGTCCTGTTCTGGTTTCATTGGCCTTGAATAGTATGTCTAAACTGCTGAGTGATGGCAGAGAATAATGTGATAACTTCAAAAACCAATGTCTGCTTGATGTTTTAGCATTCATAGGTAACACAATGCTAATGTAAAAGATGCAAACTCAGGGGCCCCTGGGTGGCTCAGTGGGTTAAAGCCTCTGCCTTTGGCTTGCGTCATGATCCCAGAGTCCTGGGATCGAGCCCCACATTGGGATCTCTGCTCGGCGGGGAGCCTGCTTACCCCTCTCTCTGCCTGCCTCTCTGCCTACTCGTGATCTCTATCTGTCAAATAAATAAAATCTTTAAAAAAAAATGCAAACTCCACAGGATTAAAAACCACAGGATTTTATACTCAGATAAGACTTTGGCCTTCTTGGTTCCACACACCACAGATACTCCCCAAATAATCGTTCTTGATTGAATGACGTATTTAAAAGGTCCTAAAGCAATAATATCAATAAGAATGGTGATATCTGTCCCCATGACAGAATTTTAATCGATCTGATTTGGTTTTCTTAACTGTCCTCTTAAAACTATGTTATGTAAACAACTACATATTCTGCCTAGTTCTAACATTATCTCTAAACTGATTTATAATATCTTTAACAACAGAAAGTAAGTGCCTTTTACAACACAATCCTATTGCAATTATTTGTCAATTCATAAATATTGATGCAAGATAAGTATATATGGTGACATTCATTCTTGGCAAACCCATTTTGGATTGATAACATTTTCATTTTTAGTGTTTCTAATTTATGGCCTGTATTTTTGGCTCACTCATTAATATCTCATAGAACTTGCCTTCTGTTTTTGGCTTTTTTTATGAAATTGTTATGATATCTGTCCATTCCTTACACTTATCTCCATAAATTTTCACTATCTGAATCATTACCAAGAATGCTTATAGAACACAATCTGATTTCTGATTTATTTCGTTATCTTGAAATGAAATTCATCCAGGACTGGTGACCTATCTCATACAAGGCAGTTACAGGTTTTCTTTCTCTAAAGCAAAGTAAGATAGTGGATAATTCATTAACTCTAGAGTCAGACTGTCTGAGATTAAATCCACTAACTGTGTGATCTTCAGAGATGTTTAACTCTTTTGGGGAGGAAAACTTTTCCTTTCTTACTTTCTAGTTTCTTTGGCTGATTCTAATAATTAAATCGACATAATCCGGATCAGCAGGAGAAAAACAAAGTTAATTTCACATGTTGGGAAGCTCATAAAAATGAAAGACTCAAAGAAGTGATCGAAACAGAAAGCTTTTATATCTTTTAGACAAAGAAATAATGAATTTGTGAAAAATCGACAAGATAAAGAAGTTTGAACTTGGCATAGCAGATTAGTGAAGTAACAAGATTTGTTTATTTACCCTTCTCAACCTTGAATTTCCTATCTCCGGCAATAAGGATGCTTTCTACCTTTCAACCATTTACATGGGGGAATTTCTTTCCTGCTTTCAGGGGGGCAGAGGAGGGTCAATGGATCCTTCTGGCACTGGCTATTTCTTAAGGAACTTTAATTAAAAATAATCAATATCTCAAAGTGACATTTTTGGGGTGACTTTCCCTGAACCCCATCACTGGTTCAGATTCCTCAGCTGGAAAATTTAAGAATAAAGCAAATATAAGATCAAAATAATACTACCTTGTATTATTTGATAATATATGTAAAACACTTATAGTAGCCCACATTCTGTGATTAAGCAAGTTAGGACTGACCTGGGGTACTGTGGCTGACAATACCTATCCCAAAGACCTCACAGGGTGACCAAGGTCTCAGTGGGCCTGCATCACAGTTCAACTTCTTCCTCTGCCTTGTTCTCTTCCTCCCTCTTTCTTTCACAAATATTAATCCCTAATAAACAGTTTGAAACCCAGACTCCATCTCAGTACCACGAGATAATCATATGGGGGCATCTGAGTTGCTCAGTTAGTTAAGCATCTTACTCTTGATTTCAGCTCAGGTCATGATCTCAGGGTTATGAGATCAAACCCCACATGGAACTCCATGCTGGGCATGGAGCCTGCTTATCTCTCCCTCTTCCTGTGCTCCTTCCCTCCACCACTCACACACATGTGCACTCTCTCTAAGGAAGAAAGGAAAGAAGGAAGGGAGGAAATCAGATATTCTCATAGAACCTAGAGCGCAACATTGGTTCATCATCAGTTTCCTGCAGCAGTTTCCTTTCACATTCCTCATTGATTTAATTCATGGTTGAAGTAAAAATTTGACTTTCACACTCTCCTAGCTTTAAGTCAAAGTTACATTTTGGTTTAACTTCACAAAATTATGCCAGTTCCTATTTCAAAATTTTACTATATGCATCTTCAGTTTTTAAAGAAACAGTATGTATTTTCCCATTATAAACTAATCTATGTAGATAACTTAGGATTTTTTTTTTAAAGCACAAGGAAATCATCATTGTCACTACATTAGGATCAAGTTACATGATCTTATTTGTAAGTCATAGTTCTCATTTAACATAATGGAAACATAGTCCTGTGCTATGCCTTCATGTAAACGGTGCATCAGTATGCTTTTATAACTAATAATACTTGCTAATATATACCAAGTCCTTATGTGTCACATGCTATTTAAGCTATTTTGTCTCATTTATTTTGTCTTCTTTATGTCTCATGAGGTACTAAGTCTATGAGGTACTATAAGTCTATGAGGTACTATTATTAATAAGTCTATGAGCTACTATTATTTCTCCATTTTAGGGATAAGAAAATGATCACATGAGAACTTAAACTTTTGCCACAAGTCACAAAGCATGTAAGTGACAGAGCTCGGATTCAAACCTACCTCCATGACTCAGTGTTCTTTAGGCTTAAAAACTACCCTTTTTCTTTCTTTCTTTCTTTCTTTTTTTTTTTTTTTTTTTTTGCATTGTTAGGTAAGAGAAAGGTCTAAAACCTAGGACCCATTAAACTATTTTCATATTTTCTGTGATACATCTAGCTCTGTTTTAGGCACCATGGATTACAGAAAGGCATAATACAGAGTCTCAATCTTAAAAGTGATTTATGGGGGAAGAAAGATGAGACTAGGTGACTTGAATATATGAGAGCAAAATAAGTGCTATCATGGGGTAGGATAAATAATAGTTTGAGAAAAGGGGGAGCAGATTCCAAATGGAGGTTCAGAAAGGAGGATTAAATCTCAAGAATTATTAAACTATGCAAGAGCTTTCCAGACTGAGATAAGCATGACAAGCAAAAACATATGAACATACAGGACAAGCTTCAAGGATGATGAAGAAACCCATTAAGACACTATAAATTTATTTCATCTTACTGAAGTGATTCTTTCCTGAACAGCTTCATGATATTTGAATATTTATAAATAAAATCCATTTCAAAGTACTGGGGCACTAACTAAATGAAATCACTTAATCTTAAGTAAAGCTAAGGATTTCTTTGTAAAGTGTTAAATCACACCTTTTCTTTTTTAAAAATTTAATTTATTATTCCATCTCTCTTTATATTTATATTTAAATCAATGGAATCTGTCCTTTCTTGCCTAATGTAGTATTCTTTGTAATTCATGGTTCTGTTTTTACTTTTTATTTTTGTAGTGTTTTCTTGCTTTTGGGGGTTGGGAGTTGTATTTCTCATGTTTCCTTTTTAAGTCTGTAAATACTGCATACCAACAAAATATACACACACACAAAATATTCCCAAAATGACTTAAAAATCAAATTTATTTTGCTGTAATTTGATTTATAGGTAATGCTGGAGAAGGAATTGGGCAAGATTTTAAAATAACTCCTAATTACTAACAGATGAAAATGCATTGGCTAAGTTTAGGCATGGAATTCAGGCAGCTGACTATGTTGGAAATGCAACTGCATGCTTACATAGGTGGATACGCCCCCTCTTTCTAAACCAGCCCACCCAGTTATTCAGTGTTCACATTTGTCAGTCTTCATATTTCTATGTACATACATAACATTGGCTGAAAGTATTACAGGATAGAATTATCTGACTAAAATACCTAAGTCTTCATGCTTTAAAAGATACTAACATTATATCTTTGACAGTTATTATTCTACTATGTAAAACTGTTTTCTTTGCTTTTTTCATCAGCTTCAAAAATAAAAAGTGATTCTGATCCTGAAGAGTAGGATCAGAAGAAAATAGGCCCTCTCACTCTCCAGGAGGTACTTTTTCTTCCCCTTCAATTGCCTGTGAGTAGGAAACTATCAAGATAATCTGATACTACAAAACTGAGGGACAGCATGGGTAAAATATTTTGGCATTTTGATATCAAGTTTATACTTGTGCATAATCTAGATTTTCTGAAAAAGGCTGGGCTTGATATTAGCTGATTCTAAGTAATGCAAAATTTTAATACCCCTACATATTAGCCAAGGTTAGAAAGAGAAAAAAAAAAATCACAAGGCAGCAATAGCCATAGGAACATTTTCAGTCATTGGGATGGGAGCAGGCATGTTCAATTCACTCAGAGACTCAAGAGGCATAAAAACCAAAGCAACTGTGGTGTAAGCTGCAGAATGTTCTATGTTCATCTTTCTACTTGATGTAGTAACCAATTAGGTGAGCTATATAGGGGCAATCAGGCTTTGGGAGATATTAAAGTTTATAAGATTTTAAGATGTTATCTTATTTAACAAAAATAATTTTTAAAAATTATTAATAAGAACTTGCTAAAGCTTCTCTTGGGTGTTAGGAAGGACTCATGCAAATAACAGGTCCTGACACTAAAGTTTCAATAGCTTTACAGAAATTCTGTTTCTGATGCCAACAGAGCAGAGCGTAAAGATGCTTGAGAAAATTCTACTATCTTCTTCAACTTATTAGCTAGAATGAATAACTCCCAGCCAAGATGGCAATATTCTTGAAACAAAGTTGGAGAGTAAAGGAGAGATCGGACAAGAGTGAGAAGGAGCTTCTTATAAGGTTTATTCTCAGTGGTGTGTTGGAATCTGCTCATTCACGTTCCCAAGTTAAATTTTTAGGAATTTTGTGCCAAGGCTGATATCACACTGGTAGCTTAAAATCCACCATGATGGGACTATTTGTAACTTGAAAATGGCAAATGATATGATTCAGGAATTCTTCCTCCTAAGGAGTCAGTTGATTATATCAGTATATCACTAGTTTTATGGAAATGCAATATCTACAAAATTACTAAATGGAAATTATGACAGAATTTAAGGAAATGAAACTGTACGAGTAATCTGTTATACCAATAGGAATTTTAATTCTAAAGAAAGCTTTCCAGAAACTTAAAAAGGGAAGACAAGATCTAGGGAAGATGACACAGTAGGAGGACCTTAAGCCCATCTTATTCCATGGTACAATTACATAAATCCTATATCAGTATAAATACCCAGAAAATAGCCCAATTTTGGCAGAACAGAGTCCACAGCTAAACACAGAAAAAAGTCATATTGAAGAAAGCAGAAAGGGCAAAGACTAAATGCACCTGTGGAACTGTCTATGCGAGATACAGAGAGGAGAAACAAACAGACTCTCACACCAGGAACCCCAGGCATGGGGAACACACACCAGAGAAGACAAATCCCCAAAACATTTGGCTTTGAAAATCAGAGGGGCATAATTTCACAAATTCTTATAATCAGCAGGGCTTAACATCCAGAACTTTAAAAAATCAGCAGCTTTAGCTCAACGAAAGCCAGAAGGATAAAACGAAACTGAGTCCCCACACTTAAAGAGAGCACAACAAACAGCATTGTGGAGATACAGCATAGATGCTGCAGTTTGAAAAATGGGAGAATTGGGAGAGAGAATTGTTAACTAGTCTTAGAGTGTGTGCTGGAGGGGCAGGGATCCTTGGGAGACTCTCCAAGAACAAGAGTTGGTGAATGCCATTTCTCTCCCCTGCCCTTCAGCCTAGAAACATGGACACCTGTGAGAACCAGCACAGCATCAACACTCTACATGTAACATGATAATAGCATGCCCCACCCACACAGTCTCCTGACAACACACTTCCTCCAATGTGGCCTTAGCCAGTGCCCATCCAAAACAGTGTCACAAGGGTGGCAAGGTGCAAGCATCCTCAGCAGGGACCAGGACCACTCCAAAATGACTCTTGCCTGGGGAGGAAGGAAGACAACCACACATACCAATCTGACTGCAGCCCTAGCAGTGGGCTGGGACAGACATCTGATCTGACTGCAGGCCCATCCACCAATGAAAGATTTTCAGGGGACAACACAAGGAAAGCACCCTTCAGTTCAGTGCTACCACATCTCTGGCAAATCCTTTATTTATCTCAACTCAAGCCCAAGGTATCCCCAGACTGGCCCACTAACTGGCCCACAGGGACCAAACCTTGATGACAAAAGGCAAAGTCAACCAACACTGCTGAATGGACTGAAGGCAATGTGGCTCAGGCACAAGAGTAGGATATATGCAACACACATAGGAGACACACCAGAAGCCCAGGTTCTGGTGAACAGGGGGCACTGCACTGCAGAGTACTACAGCATCTCTTCTTTGTAAGGTCACTACCTTCAAGAATAGGAGTTATAGCTGACAATACATAGGAACAGACACAAAGAGTAAGGTAAAATGAGGAGACAGAGGAATATGTACCAAATGAATGAACAAGACAAAATCATAGCAAGAGAGTTAAATGAAATGGAGACAAGCAATATGCATGATAGAGAATTAAAGTAATGGTCATAAAGATACTCACTGGACTTAAGAAGAGTGGGGGACCTCAGTGAGACCTTCAACAAAGACTAAGAAGACATAAAAAAGAATCAATGAGACATAAAGAATTCCACAACTGAAATTAAAAATACTACATACTACATAGAATAAATAGTTGACTGTAAGTACCAGAAGAATGGATTGGTGATCTAGAGGACACAGTAATGAAAAGCAATCAAGCTGAACAGGATAGAGAAAAAAACATAATAAAAAATGAAGATAGACTAAGGGATCTCAGCAACAACATGAAGCATAATAACATGTGCATTATAGGGGTCCTAGAAGAATAAGAGAGAGAATATGGGACAGAAAATGTATTTGAAGAAATAATAGCTGAAAACTACCTGGATCTGGGGAAGAAAACAGAAATCCAGATCCAGGAGAGACAAAGATCCCCCTACAAAATCAACCAAAGGAGATCCACATCAAGACACATAGTAATGAAAATGACAAAAAGTAGTGATAAAGACAGAATTTTAAAAGAAACAAGAAAAAAAATAGTTACACAGAAGGGTAACCCTTTAAAGCCATCAGCTAGCTGATTTTTCAGCAAAAACTATACAGGTCAGAAGAGAGTGGCATGATATATTCAAGGTGCTGAAAGAAAGAAAGAAAGAAAGAAACAAAAACCTATAGCCAAGAAAACCTGAAAGGTTATTATTTAGAAGAGAACATATAAAGACAAGCAAAAGCTAAAAAAATTTATGACAACCAAACCAGTCCTATAAGAAAAGTTAAAAGGGACTCAGTGAGTGGAAAGGAAAGTCTATAAGCAGGAGTAAGAAAAATAAAAAGCACAAAAGTAGTATAAAATTAAGTATATCTATAAAAATCAGTCAAGACATTCACAAAATAAAATGATGTAAAATATGACACCATATACCTAAGTGTATGGTGAGGGGGAGAGTAGTCAAGAATGTGTTACGTGCAGAAGATGTTATATCCAAACTTAATGGTAACCACAAATCAAAACCCAGTAATAGATATGCAAAAATAAAGAGAGAAGAATCCAAATATATCACTAAAGAAAGCCAGCAAATTGTGAGAAGAGAGCAAGAGAAGAAAGGAACAGAGAAGAAATTAAAATAAAATAAAATAAAATAAAATAAAATAAAATAATAACAAAATGTCAGTAAGTACATACCTTCAATCATTACTGTGAATACAAATGGACCAAACACCCCAATCAAAAGACAAAGAGTGACTGAATGGATAAAAAAGCAAGACCATATATAGAGTCTCATTTCAGACCTAAAGACATTTACAGACTGAACAAGAAGGGATGGGAAAGCATTTATTATGCAAATAGCAGTGAAAACAAAGCTGGATTAGCAATATTTATATTGGACAAAACAGACTTCAAAATAAAGGCTGTAACAAGAGACAAAGAAGGACACTATGTAATCATAAAGGCAGCAATTCAAAAAAAGATATAAAAATTGTAAATATGTATGCACCTAACATGGAATCCCCCAAATACATAAAGCCGCTAATAACAAACATAAGGGCAGTAATACAATAGTAATTAGTAATAGTATAGTAATAGTAATATAGTAATACAATAGTAATATAGTAATACAATAATAATGGAGGACTTTAATACCTGACTCACATCAATGGCAGATCATTCAAATAGAAAATCAGCAAAGAAACAATGGCTTTGAATGACACACTAGACCAGATGGATCAAAACAGAGATATTCAGAATATTCCACCCTAAACCTGCAGAAAACACATTCTTTTCCAGTGCACATGACACATTCTCCAGAATAGATCACATATTAGGCCACAAAATGAGTCTCAACAAATTAAAAAAGTTTGAAGTCATACCATGCATCTTTTCTGACCACCATGCTATGAAGCTAGAAATCAACCAAAGAAAAAACCTGGAAAGAACACAAATACATAGTAATTAAACAACGTGCTACTAAACAATGAATGGATTAACCAAGAAATCAAAGAGGAAATTTCAAAATACATGGAGACAATAAAAAAATGAGAACACAATGGTCCAAAATCTTTGGGATGTAGAAAAAGTTGTTCTAAGACAGAAGTTTATAGCAATCCAGACCTATCTCAAAAAGTAAAAAAAATCTTGAACAACCTAACTGTACACCTAAAAAAGCTAGAAAAAGAAGAACAAACGAAACTCAAACTCAGTAGAAGGATGGAAATAATGATGGTTAGACTAGAAATAAATGAAATAGAAACTAACAAATAAAAACAATGGAACAGATCAGTGAAACCAGGACCTAGTTCTTTGAAAAGATCAACAGAATTGATAAACCTTTAGCCAGACTCATCCAAAACAAAAGGAAAGAAAGAAGAAAAAGCAGACATAGACAACTACAACAACAGCAAAACCAAGGGAGAGGACCCAAACAGAAATCAGAGCTGGAAAAGGAGAAATAAATGACACCACAGAAATACAAAGGATTATAAGAGAACATTATGAAAACTTATATGCAAAAAATTGGACAACCTGGAATTAATTGATAATTTATTGGAAACATAAAACCTCCCAAAACTGAATCAGAAAGAAATAAAAAATTGGAATAGACTAGCAATGAAATTGAATCAATAATCAAAAAACTCCCAACAAATAAAAGTCCAGGACAAGACAGCTTCACAGGTGAACTCTACCAAACATTTAAAGAAGAAATAATACCTATTTTTACCAAACTATTCCAAAACCCAAAGAAAAAGGAAAATCTCCTAATTAATTCAATAAAGCAACATTACCCTGATACCAAACCAGATAAAGACAGTAAAAAAAAAAAAAAAAAAAAAAAAAAAAAAGAGAAAGA